>NW_015643558.1:13538-13639 GCF_001515625.1 Sinocyclocheilus rhinocerous | reverse complement strand
CTAATTTGCGTAATTTGCGTTCTATAACCTCATCCCTGATGAACGGGGGAACATTTGAAATCACCACTTTATTGACAAGCTTGACAAGCAAAAAAACTCCA
>NW_015643558.1:12495-13343 GCF_001515625.1 Sinocyclocheilus rhinocerous | reverse complement strand
ACGTTCAGAACTAGCGTGCACAAGAAGCTCAACTGGATGTACGGCAAGTCAAAATGGTTCAAAATACCGTCTTTAATCCGAAACTTGAAAATAGTTTTAATAAGAGAGGTTCCCTTTCGATACTTCACTCGTACTGCGTCTTGCTTAAGCGCAGCTGCACGAGCCTTTTCATTCACGCAGTGAAACTGCACGGCCAGTGGTTCGTGCAGTGTATTAAAAAACGTACAAACCAATAGTTAGGGAGCGGAGCTGCACGAGCCTATGGTGACGAAGCCCGCCAAGCCTGCCAAAGCCCGCCAGAATGGGCGGGGCATCTGGCTATATAAGCGGGCGCTCGCCACAGGATTCTCAGATTTCTTCTCCTTCAGCGACGACTCTACGCTCATCGCTGATCCTGAAAGCCTGCTCACCGTTGACACACCTTCGCAGCTGGTATCGGGACCTCTCAGCACAGCTGACCTGCTTCTCCGCCGCTACAGCGATGCAGCAGTTCCAGTCCATTTTCCCTGCCGCCTTCCAGCGATTCAAAAAGAGCTTATTTCTAGCAGGTAAGCCCTAAAAGAGCAAATTTTAGCGACGTTGCTGCAAATGTCACTCTGCGAGTGTGGCTCGTGCAGGGAATGCAGAAGAGCAATGAGTATGTCATCTGTCTGGGCAGACCCCACGCAGAGACTGCTCTCTCACTGAGACGGAATGCTCACTCGAGCATGAGTCTCGCTCTTCTCCACTCGTCGACCGCCTTCACTGGAGGCAGCCCCGCTCTCCCGTTTCTCCTCTCTCAGCGAGCCTCGGAGAGAGAAACAGCGGAGTCAGGGAGCTAAGCAACCGGGTCTGAGCGATCGCATGCC
>NW_015643558.1:10288-12283 GCF_001515625.1 Sinocyclocheilus rhinocerous | reverse complement strand
GTCGTGGTATTGAAGGTGGGAGAGAGCGCTGTACATTCACTCCCCCCACCTACAATCCCTGCCGGTACGAGACTCGAACCTGCAACCTTTTGGGTTACGAGTCTGACTCTCCAACCATTAGGCCACGACTTCCCCAACATTCTGGGGAATTACAACATTCTGTTTCACACTTGCATCTTGTATGCCAGGCTTTCTTGTGAAAAAAATTACATTTGGATAAGTGTTCATATTAAATATATTCCACTGTATCAGTAAGAAGGTAAACAGATTAATCAAATAGAATATAAATTAAAATGTATTGTTGCTCTATATGGAAACAGTAAAAGCCTATGCCCTGAGTTTGGACATCAGCACGGACAGATTACACTAATTTGCATAGGAAAAATTAAACTGCAAAAACTCGTACATAAGACAAAAACAAAGGAACAATTGCAAGATGAATAAAAAAAAATCACAGAACATTAACTGGAGTGTGAGAATCATTTTACTATGCTGCAGTGTAGCAAGACATTTGTCCCTTTTTGCTTTCCATACATCCAGTTGTGTTTTGGTGTATTTGCAGTGCTGCAGTGTTGCCAAATCCACATTCTTTTTTCCACGGAATTGGGATACTTTGGGTCAATGTTTGATTAACTATTTGGCAGAGGTGTAAAGTATTGGAGTAAATGTAATTAGTTACTTTACTTGAGTATCTTTTTGGATACGTTGTAGTTGTACTGAGTATCAAAGATATTAGCAACTTTTACTCTCTACTTCACTACATTTTTGAATGAGTATCTGTACTCTTTACTCCACTACATTTGAAATGAGTGTTGCAGTTACACATTACATTTTGCATGGACCTAGCTTTTTCTGCAGCAGTTTATTTCTGCTACAAAAGACGTGATACTGCCTATTACAGGTCACTGAAAGTACTGCATCTTGTGCGTTTTGCCCTTATTCACCCAAACTTTTCAACAAGGCTACTTTATGTGAATGCGAGTTCCTTAGCAAGTATTTGTGTATCACATGTGTTTTACATATGAGATGAGGACATGACTGCAGCGGCAATGAGGCCGAAACCAGCACAGCCAGTGCAAGAAGGCTTCGGTTTTTTAATTTTACTTAACATTATTTTATTTATCCATTATACTGAAGAGACCTTTTTGAAGGATATTGTTTTTTTGTTTTGTAATTTTGAGGTGTTCAGTTTTATTTTGCTTTTAGAAAATAAATGTGATCGCTCTCCTGACAAATCAGTCAGTTTGTAGTCCGTTTGTTCATTGGTTCCCGTTGGTTAGTCTCCCGAGTTGTGTCTTATCTTTTTAAGCTTGTTAGCCCCCTGTGTATATATAGCCCTAGTTCCTCTTCAGGAACTCGAGCTGCGTCGGAGAAAGCTTTGGGAACGCCTTCTGTGACCACGCTCTGAATCACATGTGAAATCGCTCCAATAGCTGGGCGAGACGTCACGGGCGGGTGATGTAATGACCAGGAAGCTATAAAAGCACGTGCGGCGGAGCCGGCGTCAGCTTTCTGTCATTCAGCAAAGCGCTCTGTGTGTGTCAGTCAAAACTCTATGTTTGTGGGTCTTATTTATTGTTGTCTGTCCAAAAAGTGCAACTATAAGCTCCACTATGTCAAAAACTCACGCTAAGACAAAGCATACAAAGGGCGAGAGCAAGCCACGTTATAGACTGTCCTGCCCATGCTACATCACGGGTGGGGATACACACAGTCTGTGTGTGGTTTGCTTGGGAGCGGAACACGCAGAGTCGGCTCTCGAGGGGGCCGGCTGCCCGCATTGCGAGCTTCTCCCACTGCGTACGCTTCGCTCCCAGAGCATTACACGGTGCCCGTCTCCCCCTAGTGCCCTCAGGTGATTGCTCTGCCAACCCTGCCGGTGTTCCAGGGCACAGCGGTCTCTAGCGAGCGCTTCTCTCAGTTACCGCCCGGAAACGTAGTGGTGCTAAGAGCCTCGCGACCTCCACGGAGGTCTCTAGAGCAGCTAGTACGGCC
>NW_015643558.1:10008-10259 GCF_001515625.1 Sinocyclocheilus rhinocerous | reverse complement strand
TGCCAACCCTGCCGGTGTTCCAGGGCACAGCGGTCTCCAGCGAGCGTTTCTTTCAGTTATCACCCGGCAACGTAGCGGTGCTGAGAGGCTCGCGACCTCTGCGGAGGCCCCCAGAGCAGCAGTCCCCTGCCAGTGCGCCGCTTCAGGGCACTGAACTAGCTGCTCTGGGCTCTCGAGAGACTGATTCCCTTAGTAGACATGGAAACTACTGCCAAATGTGTCTCAATGGGTCCTGCGTACTGTAGAAAGAG
>NW_015643558.1:9138-9377 GCF_001515625.1 Sinocyclocheilus rhinocerous | reverse complement strand
ATCCTCACTGCAGTCAAGAGAGTGAAAGAAGGCCAGTCACTCACTGTCAAGTAGTTTCTGCTGGGTCTGATGGCAGTTGCGTCCAACGTGATTACTCTTGGCCTGCTGTAAATGAGACCCCTACAGTGGTGGCTCAAGACCAGGGGGTTCTCCTCAAGGGAAACCCGCTTTGCATGCTCAAAGGTCACGCGGAGATGCCTACGTGCCTTAGACATGTGGAGGAAACCTTGGTTCTTGTC
>NW_015643558.1:6615-8022 GCF_001515625.1 Sinocyclocheilus rhinocerous | reverse complement strand
CCCTCCCTGAGGGGAAACCCGCTTTGCATGCTCAAGGTCACGCGGAGATGCCTACGTGCCTTAGACATGTGGAGGAAACCTTGGTTCTTGTCTCAGGGACTGGTGCTGGGAGCTCCTTGTCACCGCGTGACATACAAGCTGGCGCACCAGATCCTTGTGTGGTCCCAGGGAAAACTCCTCTCGCTGAAAGCAGTTCACATTCCTGGGCATCTCAATTTGGGAGCAGACATCCTGTCGAGGCAGGGGCCGAGGCCAGGGGAATGGATGCTTCACCCCGAGGTGGGGAACCAGATATGGAGAGTTTTTGACCAGGCTCAGGTGGACCTGTCGCAAACATCGCTCCCATCGCACTGTCCCCTCTGGTTCTCTCTGACTCATCCAGCTTTGGTGCGGAGACCGTCAGCTCTACCCAGCTAACTGCCCGTTTGGTACAGTTCAGGAGTTCCTGCAGGCCTGTTTATCCGCAGTGTTGACCCACTCCACCCTAGAGGTCTTTGTGGCGGCCATGGCGGCCTCCCATGCCCCTCTCGGTGGCCAGTCAGTGGGAAGACACCCCCTGGTTACACGTTTCCTCCGCGGTGCGCTGAGGCCTCTCGTACGATCTCGCGTCCCCACTTGGGACCTGGCCGTGTTGCTAGAAGCTCTCTGTAAGCCTCCGTTTGAGCCTATTGAGGAGATCTCTGATCGCTGAGCTGCCCTGTGGAGGAGGGCAGACCAACTGCTTGTTTGCTACGGTCCCCCTAAGAGAGGTCTTCCAGTACGAAACAGACCCTCAGTCTTATTGATATGCCACTCCCTCGAAGGCGAATCTCAATAATCGTCTGTGATGCGGGGGTTATCTGGATGTGAAAGTAGGCATCTTTCAGGTCCAGAGATAAGAACCAGTCCCCTGGGCTATGGATTACACATAATGATGTTGTAAATAATGTTTAGTTTCTTGACAGACCGATTTTACATTTTCTTTTCTTGCCTGTATATGCTTTTTTAATTGTCAATGTACCGGTAACCATTGACTTGCATATTATGATTCACCAATGACCATGGTTTCAGCTAAAAAATATTTATCGCTCTGATCCCACAGGTAATCAGGCGAGTGAGGGAACAAGAACACAGGGTTCTCCTGGTAGCCCCCCTTTGTATGAACCAGCTGTGGCTATCAGAGCTGACTCAGCTACTGATAGCGGCCCCTTGGCCTGTTCCACTGAGACGGGATCTCCTCTCTCAAGCGAACGGGACATTATGGGATCCTCGGCCTGACCTATGGGCCCTGCACCTCTGGCCGCTCGACGGGAGCCTTTGTGCCTCCCAGAGCGAGTCTTAAACACAATTTCGGAGGCTAGAGCTCCGTCTACGAGACGCCTCTATGCCTTAAAGTGGTCTTTTTTCTCCACCTGGTGTCTAAACCAC
>NW_015643558.1:0-6602 GCF_001515625.1 Sinocyclocheilus rhinocerous | reverse complement strand
TCCAGGATAATAGGTTGATTGTAGCCTACTACTTCATTTTTCAATTCAACACTAGCTTCTGTACTTACATCCAACAAAATTATACATGAATTATACATGATTTCATACATGAATTAGTACTTCATCCATTAAATCTTTGTAAAATGTATTATTTATCATTACATAATGATTAGATTTACATACCTTTATTTTCGATAAGTACAGTTTTTAATACAGCCTTTTGTACAGTTTTTAACATGTACACAGTATTGCCTACATCTAAACTCTTTTAACAAATACTTTAGAACCAAAAATTAAATATTTAAAATTAATTAAAGTGCAATAAATAGGTCTCTGTTTTTCACCATAATGGTGATAGATTTTGTGCCACAGCTGGACTCATGTTCAGTGGGGAAACTGTGAACCTCAGACCACCGCCAAATTAATAGCCAAATGATGCTGTGACTTAGAGGTCTGCTTGGGACTGTTTTTTTAGTCCCGCTCCCAATAGGTTATATTCCGCACCCACCTGCTCCTGCTATATATTCACTCTTTGTTCACCCGCTGTCCGCTTAGAATAATTTTCTTCCCAACCGTTCCCGCTAAATTTAGATCCCGTTTCCAGAATGTCACATTTAAGTTTCCACTACTGGAAGAGAGAGATAACAAATAAAAATGTAGTCTGCACAAAAATGGTAGACTATTTGTTATTTTAGTATTCTTCTTGTCAAGATACATAATTTGTTTATGCTTTTGCTGTCAACACAAAAAAAGTGTCGCAGAGAAAATAGAAATAAAAATGTAGGTTGTACAAAAATTATATTTCTTATTTTTATTCATCTTGTCAAGATACAATTCATTTAACTTTTTGCTGTCAACACAATAGGAAAAAAGTGTCGCAGAGAAAAAAAAATATATAGGTTGTAGACTACAAAAATGGTAACCTATTTGTTATTTTTTTCGTCTTGTCAAAATGCAGTTTAAAAGGGTTTAAAGGAAAGCCCATTAAGAAATGCCAATGCACATTCGTTTAAAGGAATGCCCATTTTCCATAAGTTGATATGATTCTTTAGGGTCTTAATGAAATTAATCTATAACATACTTTGGTTAAAATTTCTCAATGGTAGTGTAAAGCAACACCCTTTTTACCCTGTCAAAAACAGCTCTTTTCACAGCAACCCATTTTGTTGCATGTCTCTTTAAATTCTAATAGGCTCTGCTCACCCTGCCCCTCTCTTCCGTGGGGTGACGAGCCGTGCTGTTTACTTTAGCCACATTTAGCCGCAGGACTTGCTAACTAGCACATTATTAGGAAAGGCGATTTGCAAAGATTCATAAAAAAACCCTTATACTCACTTCTTCTATAGGTGAAGTTGGATCACGAATGATTCGCGTGAACATAGACTCATTTAGGTAGATCAGGGGGCGCATTCCCTTAAAAAACAAAGGTATTTGTTAAGAATATCTTAGCTCTTTATCTTTCGATGCCGTTCAACTATTCTCAGTCCTTGCATGGGCCCATGGAAAGAATTATGAACATGAAGCCAATTGTCTGTTCACAAACTTCTTCAAAGTTTATTATTACTTCAACAGATTATATAGTCACATCATAAGGGGTGGTGCAGTGATTCATCCAATGAGAGATGGATTACATATGTGTTGTATATGAGCCAAAAATACGTGTTATATAAGATAAATATAGGATCTGGACATATAAGGAATACTTCTGGCAGAGGGACACTTCAAATTAATTCAGCAAAGAACAGACAAAACCCAGTAACCTAGGTCTGAAGAGGGCCCCCACCATTTGAACCCTAAGTATCATATGCACATGCGTGTATACATTGAGATAAAGAGAGGTAAGACTACTGAAAGTAGAGAGAGAGAACACAGAAGGAAGGAGGGAAAAGCGCAAGGGGAGAGAAAGGGAGGGTAAGAGAGAGAGCACAGACAGGCAAACTCACAAAAAGATTCTGGCAGAGAGCGTGATATAATCTAACAGTTCCCCCATTTGTTTATATAATAAACACCATAAAGGCTCTCTGCCCAATTCCCCTTCTCTTAACATTCAATCAACATTTTTCTAATTCCACTTAAATTAAAAAATGTAAACTTAAAAATGTAACAGTTCTAGTCATCAAGGCACTTAAAAGCATCTTTTACCAACTTGTGAACCAAGACAAAAATCATTCTGAGTATTCGCTACTTCCCTTGCCTATAATTCATAAGCATTCCTAGACATATTCAATAAACCTTTATAAAAACGGTACCTTCCGCCTCAATATGAGGGTTATCTGTGCAACATGATATTCCTACTATATCACACTTTGTCCTTTAAACATAATCTGTTTGTTTTGCAGTGCAGGTAACTGTAAGCCTTGTAGTTTTTCCTTGGCCTCAGTCTTAACAATATGGTTGGCTGGTCACTACCACATATTCATAGCAAATGTATGGTATATCTTCATTATCTAGACAGTTTTCTCACCCATATTTACAAGGAAATATGTACAGGTGAGCAGGCTTTCAGTACAGTCAGGCATATTACCAGATTTTACAGCCATGGCCTAATAATTTTAGTATTATTCTTACAAGTTCTAGGTTCCTTCACATAATTCTCGATCAAAACATAATATATATTAGATTGCAAAAATTTCAATGCTTTGCATTGCATAATACATTGTTCACATCTTTGGTTTTTAAAAGGTTACGAATACCCCGTCATCCTCAACCAGATATCCATAATCTAACTATGAGACCTTAACCAAGACAATCGGATGTGGGACAATATAAGAACTAACCCCTAATGTCACCTGGACTTCTGCTGTGTTGAGGAAACTCCATCGGTGACAGAATGGAGAAAAAACCTTGGGAGTAACTAGGCTCAGTCGGGGGGCCAGTTCTCCTCTGGCAAGACGAAACCAGCAGTTCTATTCCAGGCTGCAGCAATGTCACATTGTGCAGAGGACTCAACTGGTTCCTGTGGTCTTGTCCCGGTGGCCGTCTAGGAGACATGAATTCAGTGATGTCTTCATTCAGCTCAGTTCAGTTTAAATAGTGTTTAACTATGTCTGTGCAATCAAGTCAACGATATCGCTGGAAATTAAGTGTCCCGAACTAAGCAAGTCAGAGGCGACAGCGGCAAGGAACCAAAACTCCATCGGTGACAGAATGGAGAAAAAACCTTGGGAGTAACTAGTCTCAGTCGGGGGGCCAGTTCTCCTCTGGCAAGACGAAACCAGCAGTTCTATTCTAGGCTGCAGCAATGTCACATTGTGCAGAGGACTCAACTGGTTCCTGTGGTCTTGTCCCGGTGGCCGTCTAGGAGACAAGGTCCTCACTGGGGATCTGTCTCTGGGGCTCATCTAGTTGTCCTGATCTTCGCTGACATTCAGGGCTGTAGAGGTCCTCTCTAGGTGCTGATCCACCATCTGGTCTGGATACGTACTGGATCCGGGTGACTGCAGTGACCATCTGATCTGGATACGGATTGGATCTGGTGGCTACGGTGACCTCGGAATAAGCAAGAAATAGACTAATATTAGCTTAGATGCCATTCTTCTAATGATGTTATGGGAAGTGTTCCCGGTTACGGTTGTCCAAATTAATGCAGCCTAAAAATCCTTTAACGGATTTGAGAATTAGAAATGTGTTAGTGTGTTATGTGTAAGCCAGGTTAAAGAGATAGGTCTTTAATCTAGATTTAAACTGACAGAGTGTGTCTGCCTCCCGAACAATGTTAGGTAGGTTATTCCAGAGTTTGGGCGCTAAATAGGAAAAGGATCTGCCGCCTGCAGTTGATTTTGATATTCTAGGTATTATCAAATTGCCAGAGTTTTGAGAACGCAGTGGACGTGGAGGACTATAATGCAATAATAACTCGTTCAAATACTGAGGTGTTAACCATTCAGGGCTTTATAAGTAATAAGCAAGATTTTTAAATCTATACGATGTTTAATAGGGAGCCAGTGCAGTGTTGACAGAACCGGCCTAATATGGTCATAATTCTTGGTTCTAGTAAGAACTCTAGCTGCTGCATTTTGGGTCTAACATACATGTTGTTGGTTTAGATTATTTAACAAGTTTATACAATTCTTCCTCTCCTATAGTAGAGAATGTGTGGAATTGTTCCTCAGGCGATCTATAGCACACTATCTGATGTGATACTGTAGCTGACGGCTGCATGGTTACAATTTTATCTCTAATAGTATCGATCTTGGAAGTAAAGTAGTTCATTACTGCTGTGCTGTTAGGAAATGTCAACACCTGTTGATGCTTTATTTTTCGTTAGTTTAGCCACTGTATTGAATAAATACCTGGGGTTATGTTTGTTTTCTTCTAAAAGAGACAAAAAGTAATCAGATCTAGCAGTTTTTAATGCTTTTCTGTATGATAGGGTACTTTCCCGCCAAACAATACGAAATACCTCTAGTTTTGTTTTCCTCCAGCTGCGCTCCATTTTCCGGGCTGCTACTACAGCTCTCAAGCTTTTAATGTCAGGAGGCCATCTAGATGTGGTCCAGTTTTTTCATCTCATCTAATTTGTGCTACCCTTTTAATTTTAGCCTGTGATAGTAATGTATATGTAAGATATGTAAGAGTCAAGGTAATCTAACAAATTATCTTTTAAAGTCTATATCACTACTATAGACCTATGCAGTAACTCGAGTCAGCTAAAACAACAACATTATCAGTAATGTCCTACAAATAGACACAACAAATCTTTTGATAAATCTAAACCACATCGTAATCTCTTCATTCCATGCTGTATCAGAATGAGGTCAGGATCAGAATGATTTAATTAATCTCTCTCGCATTCTCCTTTTTCTACTAAACACTGAGTTGCTCCTCAATCTTTCCTTGATTCTGGCAGGCTCTTTATCAGTTGGAGCAAACAGTGGGCTTTTAAACCACCAGTTGAGTTTGCTCATTCTCCTCGTTGGTCCCCCTAGAGGACTCTTCTGCCCCTGCCAGGGTTAGAGGCACACCTGGGGCCTCATATAATAAAATATTTAAAATATTAAAATATCTAAATTAGATTTTACGATCATTTCTCAAAGTGCGTACGTGTGATTCATAGAACGAACATACGCACAGAAAACGTGCGTACGCCTCTTTTTTAGATGTGAAATCTATAAATTGCAATGATCTTGAAATTGTGTCACAGCTGAACAGTTTCAGATCTCCGCCCTGTAAACAATGTCTAATTAATGTCCTTGACTTATAAAAGAGCACCTGGCAATGTCCAAATCTTTTGCAAGCGGCAAGAATGGCTTATATTTCTAAAAACCTGCAGCACTCGGGCAAACAAAAGTGCGTACGTCTGCTCAATCCCTGACGTGGCGCTAAGCTCTTTTCCACGTCAAAGACCGTTTTTATAAATATGAACGCTGCCGTGGATTTTTGCGTGCGTACACTCTGGGATCAAATCTGTGCGTACGCACATTTTTGTAAATGAGGCCCCTGGTGTGAACTCAGGATGTTCCTCCTTTCAACAACGTTAAGGGAACACCGAAGCCATGTATCTCGCTTTGTCACTCGGACAGTCCAGATTATCAGAGTAAACCATCCTTGATATCAGAAGAACTACTTCTACTTGTGAAAGCAGATCTTAAAATGCTTTTGTTAGAGACAGCACATGTTTATTCATCACCCAGTCGATCCTTACTGCAGTGACCTGTGAAGACTAAATTCATATGGACTGAGGGCTGTCCATTTTCCCAATAACACCAGTAGATTGACAGGGCTGGAACCCATATCATTCCAATTTCAGTCAATATAATTTATTTATTTATTTTTTTCCATCTGATTTCTTTCATATTCCCCCTGTATGGGGGGAGTATTCTTTCACCATACTTGGCCACATGTCACTTCACTTTATACCACGTCTAGGTGGTATAAACTAAATTTCAATTCAGCTCAATTATTTCTTTGTTGTTTCAAGGTATCTCACTATTCATCAAATAATTTCCTAAGCATGACCTTTTTATTCAGGCTTTTCACCCATTAATATCAGTTTTTCTGGGAAACACTCAGCCCACTCTTAACATGTTAACAAGCACAATGTGTTTCATACATTTGACACAGAATCAGTTTGATGAAGTCCATCATGACATCCTGAAAGGGAAAAAGTTAAGTGTGGGGTGGATAGGGCAAGCCTTCTTGCTCTGCCTTCCCATGTTTTACCCTGCGCAAGTGTGGCACTTTTTCTTTCTGCCACAAAAATATCCCAAGCCAGGATAATTAGCCAAATTAATCCACAGCCATTATTTTCTCGGGCATAATCTACCTTGTGTGCCTGCTTAGAAAATTTGGAAACAGCTGTTCATGGCAGTTTGTCTGCCTTGGTGCACCATCACTCACACACTTTCACACACTCTCACACCCACCTCTGGCCAGAGCATCATCCCTTTTTGTCACTGCCTCCACAGACAGTGAACTGAATGGGGAATGTATACTGTTAGGGTGGAATACCACCAAGTCTACTCGAAATAAAACAATTTCGGTCATGACAGAAGCTACTAAACTTAGGCACTGTGGCATTCCCTGTTCCCAGTGTCTAAACTAAACTCTAAACTTTAGTTGGACTAAAACAGTTGGAAGATGTCCATCACAATGGGGTTGAA
>NW_015643557.1:0-1759 GCF_001515625.1 Sinocyclocheilus rhinocerous | reverse complement strand
TTTTCCTCCACTGCGATGAACTGGCCGTTTGAGGAAGTACAGAGATGCACATGCAACTTTTCCCCATGCAAGCAGATTGGAGAAGGAGGTTTCGGACACGTGTATAAAGCTGTGATGAGAAACACAGAGTTTGCTGTGAAGAAGCTGAAAGAAGTATTAGAACAGAACTAACAAAACAAACAAATATGATTTTGGTTGTTCTGATGAGTCATTCAGTTTGTTTCCTAAGCGTCCATCTTTTCTCTCTCTCTCTTTCATGTGGGTGTTCGGAGCAGGACTCCCATTTGGACTGGAATGTCGTGAAGGAAAGTTTCAGGACGGAAGTAGAAAAACTGTCACAGTAAGAAACTGTCTGTCCGTCCTCTGTTCCTTTGGCTTATGCTTCCTGTTCTCGGGCTCTATATCCGTCTTTCCTGTTTTGTCTTAAAAGAATAGTTCACCCAAAAATCAAGATTTGCTGAAAATGTACTGACCCTCAGGCCATCCAAGATGTAGATGAGTTTGTTTCTTCATCAGAACAGATTTGGAGAAATGTAGCATTACATCACTTGCTCACAAGTGAATCCTCTGCAGTGAATGGGTGCCGTCAGAATGAGAGTCCAAACAGATGATTAAAACATCTCAATAATCTACAAGTAATCCACACCACTCCAGTCCATCAATTAATGTCTTGTGAAGTGAAAAGATGTGTGTTTGTAAACCCTTGCTAAAATACAAGCCCTCTATCCATAATATTGCCTACTCCAGTGAAAAAGTTGTCTGAATCAGGAGAGAAATGTGCACAGATCAAGCACCGTTTCCAAGTGAAAACAGTCAACAATTCTAAACAAATATGTCTGGATTTTGATGTGAGAGGACAACAGGGGATGGACTTTTTCACTGAACTACTTAATGATGGATTTGTTTCTTACAAACATGCATCTTTTCACTTCACCAATCATTAACTGATGGACTGGAGTGGTGTGGATTACTTGTGGATTATTGTGATGTTTTTATCAGCTGTTTGGACTCTCATTCTGACGGCACCCATTCACTGCAGGGGATCCATTGGGGAGCAAATAATGTAATGTTAATTTTCTCCATATCTTTTCCGATGATAAAACTTTTTGAGTGAACAATTCCTTTAATCAACTTTTTTTTCAGGCTGGCTGTGATTCATTTATGTTTGTTCAACAGAAGCGCAGAATGGGACTTACTCGCTTGAAATTTCGATTGCTCTTTATGCACCACACCTCTTCATGACCCAAAAATGAAAGTCTCCAGCACACCCTCCAAAATTGTTTTGTGGTTAGTTGTCATCCTTTTGTCTCTTAATTAGGTCATTTTTTCTGACAAATTAACCTTTCAAGCTTTGCTTCCTTCAGCTACTGTAATGCCTTGTTTCATGTTATATAATATAATCTCAAGCAACACGGTTTTTCATTAGGTTCTTTCTTATTACACAGATACAGACATCCCAACATAATGGACTTTGTTGGCTACAGTATAGAAGGACAAACTTATTGTTTAATATATGTTTATATGCCAAACGGCTCTTTAGAGGACCGGCTTCGATGTGAGGTGAGTTATCACTCTTGCTAGACAATATGGGCTCATTGTTTAGTATGCTACTTCAAAGAATAGTTCACTCGGAATGAAAATTACGTCATCATTTGCTCACCCTCATGTCGTTCCAAATGTGTATGACTTTCTTCTAAGGGAGATGTTTTGAGGAAAGCCCTGTGTGCTCTTTTTACATACATTGAAAGTGAATGGGACA
>NW_015643556.1:686-883 GCF_001515625.1 Sinocyclocheilus rhinocerous | reverse complement strand
TTGATTGGTTGTGTTTGAAAAAGGAAATCAAGATACTTCCTGTTACATATTTGTGTGCTACATAGAGAATTGTGTGTTGTGTTTTGCAAAAAGTGTTTTATGAAACTGAAAACTGAGTCAAAGGCTGGGAATTAGTGTATGGTTTGCAGATTTGGTGTGTGGTTCTGGTGTTTGAGTGTCAGCTTTCAGAAATTGTG
>NW_015643556.1:0-477 GCF_001515625.1 Sinocyclocheilus rhinocerous | reverse complement strand
TGTGGCTGTGTTTGGAATGATTTTTGTTGGAGAAATAGAGCAAAAACAGGAAATATGGTGTCTAAAACGTAAGTATCTTAATATTAACTATTTGTTTATTGAACTGTTGTATAAAATCAATATCACATTTGTAATCATGCTTACTTTTGGAGAAAAAAAAACGTCTAACCTGCTAGACTTCATCATCTAATGTATGCGTGCACTCTGTAGGTGTTTTTGTTTGCTTTTCGCGAGATACTCATGATATCAAATCACACATTGTTAAAACAACAATTACGATATTATCGCAGACCATATATATCGCACACCCCCTATGTTTAGATTTTTTAAATGCATTATCTTCTTATCGATCCCCCAATTCACATTTAAAGCTCTGCGTGCTTGCAGGGTAAAAACATGGGTCGTTTTTCGCATTGGTTTGAACTCAACAGTTGTATTGAAAATAATAATAATAATAATAATAATAATAATAATAAT
>NW_015643555.1:0-896 GCF_001515625.1 Sinocyclocheilus rhinocerous | reverse complement strand
CGGCAATATCTACTTATGATCTGTTCCGCATATCACTATAGGTGTAAAATAAACTTAATACATAGTGCTATAGGAATACCTGACTGTCAAAATAGATTACGCTAATCTGTAAAATTAATGTCATCAGGCAACCGTTTTTCTCACTTACCCACACTACCATTCATAGTTTTGGTGTTAGTATGATTAAAGTATGAAAAGTAAAACTTTTATTCAACAAAGATGGCTAAAATTGACCAAAAGTGTCAATAAATACATTTATAATTATATTTTGTAATTACCTCATTTGTTACAAACGATTTCAAATAAATGCCGTTCTTTTGAACTTTCTATTAGCAAATCTATTTTTCTATTTATCCTGGAAATAAATAAATAAAAACAAACATATTCAGCAGCCCAACTGTTTTCAAATTGATAAAAAGTATAAATGTTTCTCGAGCAGCAAATCAGCATATTAGAATGATTTCTGAAGGTTAATGCGACACTGAAGACTGGAGTAATGTGAAAATTCATATTAGAATGATTTCTGAAGGTTAATGCGACACTGAAGACTGGAGTAATGATGCTGAAAATTCAGCTTTGCTTCACAGGAATAAATTACTTTTTAAAATATATTCACATAGAAAAATGTTATTATAAATAACATTTCACAATATTATAGTTTTTACTGTATTTCTGATCAAATACATGTAGTCTTGGTGCACAGAAGAGACTTATTTTAAAGAAATAAAAAATAAATAAAATATCACTTGGCACTTTCCTCTCGGATGCCAAAATGATTTCCTGTCAAATCAACATATTGTGAGCATATTGTTATTTATTTGGAAATCAGTCAGCTGATCATTATTGTAAATTAATGACCTTTTATGTCAGCGTTCCTTTTAGGTCTCATTTTGTGA
>NW_015643554.1:943-1062 GCF_001515625.1 Sinocyclocheilus rhinocerous | reverse complement strand
TTTAAAACAAAGAGCAATAGAATTTTTTTTTTTAATTTAACCACTATATTTTTAAATTAATCAAATTTGAGACAAACAACAAATATTTTTTGTTTTAACAGTCAAACACACAATAAAAA
>NW_015643554.1:0-318 GCF_001515625.1 Sinocyclocheilus rhinocerous | reverse complement strand
ATGCATAACACAGCAACGGCACATCTCGTGGGCTAGACTAACAAAACATTAAAATTAGGGGTCGACCGATATGTGTTTTTCAGGGCCGATGCCGATACCGATTATTACAGATCAAGTAGACCGATAACCGATATTTTTAACCGATATATATGGCTTGTGTAAAAATTACAATTAATGTCAAAATTAAGAATAACAAGGACTCTGACAAAAACTGCCTTTCCTAGTGTTGGTTGAGTGTAGTACTCCCACACTGCACTTCTTACTCTTATCTTTCTCTGTGCATCCATCTACAATAAGGGTAAAATAAATGAGAGAGTT
>NW_015643553.1:0-279 GCF_001515625.1 Sinocyclocheilus rhinocerous | reverse complement strand
GAGTCTTAACTTTTATAAAGAATATCTCTTTGGGTTTGAGACTTTAGTCTTTGCAACTTTAGGGACCTTATTTATTCACGAACAGCTTGTAACACTCCAAAGAGAATGGAAAACTTGAAATTGCATCATATGACCCCTTTAAATTATGCGAGTGTGCGGCTTTATATGGAAGACAAGAGAAAGCGCGTGCAGACCAGAGGCGAGCAGTAAAGAAACATATAAACAAACCCTGTGTTTATTATACGCTTTTCAGACTACGCTTAGCTTCATTTCAGCTAT
>NW_015643552.1:1412-1527 GCF_001515625.1 Sinocyclocheilus rhinocerous | reverse complement strand
GTTTTGTTCAAAGTAGCTATTATCCACATAGATCTTTGATATGAAACACCTCCTAAAACACCTCGTTCAAACACGCCCCCACATGTCTACGTCACTGTGTGGGAAGATTTGCATA
>NW_015643552.1:0-960 GCF_001515625.1 Sinocyclocheilus rhinocerous | reverse complement strand
GCTTGAGGTATTCGGCCAATCACAACGCACTGGATAGCTGGTCAATCAGAGCACACCTCGCTTTTCAGAACGATGAGCTTTGTAAAAATCAACGCGTTTCAGAAAGGCAGGGCATATAGGAGCAACAATAATGTACATTATGTAAAAAATAATGTTTTTTGAACCTTAAACCACATAAACACTTTGCATTACACCAAATACACAACATAATGTTCTTTTTAGAAACATCCTATGACCCCTTTAAATATCGCCTGCTAAAAAGTAACTAGTAACTAGTACTCGAGTAGTTTTTGAAAGGAGTACTTTGTACTTTTACTTAAGTACTGTCTTGACGCTAGTACTTTTACTTGTAATTGAGTATTATTTCAGCAATGTAACAGTACTTGTACTTGAGTACAAATTTTCAGCACTCTCTCCACCACTGTTGACAACATCTAAAACGTTAATTATTTGCGTATGAACAACTTTACAGACTTACAAATGAATCCGTATGTACCTCGTTTTCGTCTCACATCAATGGGTGGTATGGTAGATCTTTCAGTGCTGTAGATCCGAAACTCTGGAATTCTCTTCCACTAACTCTTCACGACACCTTCACTATATCATCATTCAAATCTCAACTAAACGCCTATCTTTTCTTACAGTATTTCCTGCCTTCTTCTGACTAATGTTCTGCTGTGAAACTAATGGGCATCTGTGTTGTGTTTTCTGGTTTTGCTGTTAAGTTCCTGTGTATTTATATGTATGCATGATATGTATGTACTGTATCGCATGTATTCATGATTGAAGCTGAGTTTGTATATTTTCTCCTTGTACAGCGACCTTGAGCTTGCGAAAGGCGCTTTATAGGCTTAAAACGTATTATTCTAATTATTATTATGAATATTGAAATTGCGGCATTAACATTTTATCTTGTATTGTATTCAGTTGTCATATCAATGGCATTATGTTTTCAATTGC
>NW_015643551.1:0-2052 GCF_001515625.1 Sinocyclocheilus rhinocerous | reverse complement strand
GCGACCATTTCAGTCGCATTTGCAACTGAAAACTACTGCGTGCGATTTAAAAATTAACCTAGAGCGCCATCTGCTGTTAAAAACTAAGCTCAGAATCGATTCCAGAGAGAATCATGATGCATTCCAAAAATCTCAGAATCGATCCACGAATCGCGATGCATCGATTTATTGTCCCAGCTCTTCTAGAAATAATGTTTAGTGACTTTTTGATCATGCATCAACTGAAAACTGCACAGACTAAAAGATCTCAGTTCTTCAAAATTATTTATTTGCGAATTATTTGTATTTTTATTGGTTGTAATGATTTATTGTCCCTCAAATTAACTTCCGGTTGCCAAAATTCAGTGCATCACTAATTAACGTGATCCCAGAACTGTGTACCACCTTTCTGACGCACAGCATTTCTTTATTCCAGGACCATTTTGATGATGGGTCGTTACGTCGAGCCCATCGAAGAGGTGCCATGCGGTAACATCGTGGGTCTGGTTGGCGTGGACCAGTTTTTGGTGAAGACCGGGACCATCACAACTTTCGAGCAGGCCCACAACATGCGCGTGATGAAGTTCAGCGTCAGCCCTGTGGTCAGAGTGGCGGTGGAGGCCAAGAACCCCGCCGACCTGCCCAAACTAGTGGAGGGACTCAAGCGCCTGGCCAAGTCCGACCCCATGGTGCAGTGCATCATCGAGGAGTCCGGAGAGCACATCATCGCCGGCGCTGGAGAGCTTCACCTGGAAATCTGCCTTAAAGATCTGGAGGAGGACCACGCCTGCATTCCACTGAAGGTCTGTGCATCTTTAATGCTCCAGTCTTTAGTGACGTAACTACAGTTTTCATTGGGAGACGTTTGAAGGACGGAGTTCATAAGAAAACGTAAAAATTTTATTACAAATACATTTAAAAAGTCTTTTATAGAGTTGTGTATATAATCCAAAAAAATATAATACCAGCACACTTGAATCAATCGTAGATGCTTTGGATAAAATTACAATGTAAAGTAGAAAAAAATAGATCTCAAATTGAGAATGTTCCCTCATTTTATTAATTGGTTTCCTTGTTTTAAATCGTGGCCACAAATTAACCAATTTGTTGCATTGTTTTAATTCGTTCCCTTCCCCCACTCGTTTTATTACGTTGTTCCCTTTAGTTAAATCCTGACCATGAATTAAGAACTCGCCTGTTTTTTTTGTTGTTGTTGTTCTCTTGTTTTAATTTGTTTGCTTGCTCATTCGCTCGTTTTTTTTGTTTGCTCGTTGTAATTTGTTTGTTTGCTCATTTTTATTTGTTTGCTGGTTTGTTTTAATTAGGTTTTCTTTGTTTTAATTAGTTTGTATGCTCGGTTTTGTTCGCTTGGTTTTTATTTGTTTGCTCTCGTTTTAATTTGTTTGTTTGCTCGTTGTAAAATTGACTGTCAATTTAAAATTTGTTTCATTATTAATCGGTTGCCTTGTTTGTTAAATCGTGGCCACAAATTAAGAATTTCTTCGCTCGTTTTAATTTTTTCGCTTATTTTAGTTTGTTCATTTGCTCGTTTTAATTGTATTCGTTGCTTGTTCTTACTCATTTGCTTGGGTTTGTTCTTTTGCTCATTTTTATTCGATCACTCGTAGGGTTGCAAAAAGGTGGAAAATTTCCAGTAGATTTTGGAAATATTCCAGAAATTTTGGAAACTTTCCAGGATTTTTTTTGGAATGTTCCAGGGATTTTTGGAAACTTTCCGGAAATTTTCCACCCCTTTGCAACCCTAATCACTCGCTCGCTTTTATTGATCCGTTCTTTCGTTTTAGTTAAAAGGTGGCCACGAATTAACAACGTTCACTCATTTTGATTGGTTCAGTTGTGTGACCACAAATTAAGATTTTTTTTTTTCCCCCTTGTTTTAATTTGTTGAATGAATTCCTAATTCCCGGAAATGCTACATTTATATATTTGTCCATGTCAGGTGGGGCTCAGTTGTTGCATTTATAAAATTTAGTTGCATATACTTTCAAATTTTCTGAATTGTTCAATCAACCAGCCGTTCCTGATGTAACCCGTGTGTCTGGTTCTCCAACA
>NW_015643550.1:0-1430 GCF_001515625.1 Sinocyclocheilus rhinocerous | reverse complement strand
ATGATCCTTCAGAAATAATTCTAATATACTGATTTGCTGCTCAAGTAACATTTATTATTATTGAAAACAGTTGTGCTGCTCAATATATTTTGGTGAAAACCATGATACATTTTTTTCAGGATTCTATGATGAATAGAAAGTTTAAAATGTCTTTACTCTCACTTTAAAGCATCTCTTGCAGTCCAAATGCACTGTAGTAAAATCAGTAAAAAATACATTAAATATCACATGCATCTCATAAATGCTTAATTTGAATCCAGCAACAGAAACACAATTCAGATTAATCCCATCAGTGCTATTAAATACACTCCCCCTAACACACATCATTTAACATACATATACACACATATACACACACATGGGTCACAGAGCAGCCAAATGTTCACTGATATCCTGGGCATTAACTCACTGGTGCAACCCAGACGTCTATCCAGCCAGATGAGGTCCTCACTAGTTGCCATGGCGACTACTATATTAGTGAGCATGAGAGGCCATTGCCTGGGCGTCTGGAGGAGGAATGCTGGGCTGAAGAGCCTGATGTATGGAGTCTTAGTGTCTGAGAGAAGCTCTGATGACGCTGTGATAGCAGGCTGTAAAGACAGGCGTAAAGGCCACTAGACCTGCACACACATTTTGGTATGGGTTTGTCAATGTCTGTCATTTTGTGTGATGAATACACACTTTCATTGTCTGACTTGAGAGGATAATTGTGCTAATGGTGTCATAAAAACATTCACAGACTCTGACTAATTGTTGATTGCTTAAATAAATACAGGATGAACTGTGGAAATGTCACACCTAATCTAACAGGAAGTGATGTCTGTTTCCCTTTCACCTTCTGTCTGTACCAACAGGATAGAAAAATCGCTAATTAGATTTCTTTAATGTCTCAGTTGTTCGTCTTAGAGAGTGAGACTGAATGAAGAGCAAATGGAGATTTCGCATAAGTCACCTGATTTTTAAATGAGAGAAAAATGCCAATAATCACAAATATATCAACAGTGACGTAAACTGTGCTCAGATTTGTCAAAAATACCAATTTCTTTATTATAAATTATTGTACCAGTTTCTTTATTATTACCAATAATAAATGAGCAGTTTCAGTATGAACTCAAATGTATCACATACTTCCAAGAACATATGATCTATTATCAGGATTTATTTTATAACACTATCTTAAATGTATGTGAACAGTTGTCTAATTTTGGTCTTTTTTTTTTTAAACTTAGATTTATGATCATTTTTATTTTTCTTATGATGGGTGGAATATGTTAGGTTATTTAAATTATTTTAAAGAATTTTTGAAAGAACTACTTTTAAGAGAAATTAGATCATTTTAAGACAATTATGTTATTATATTTGATTTTATATTAAGATAATTTCAATTTCTTAGGAATTTTTAAAATAATTAATTTTAGATAGATAGATAG
>NW_015643549.1:0-651 GCF_001515625.1 Sinocyclocheilus rhinocerous | reverse complement strand
GTGCATTACCGCCACCTACTGATTAGGAGTGTGGGTCAGGATCATCACCTACCCCTATATATAGGAGTGTGGGTCAGGATCATAATCTACCATTGAGTTCCCTATATATAATCTCGTGTCCTTTAAATACCACATTAGTTTGAAGTTTTTATCCCCTGATTTTTCCACAAAATGTTTATCAAATCAAATTTCTCTTTATTTTGCTTGAGGTCATCAATCAGTATCTGTCTTTCCTTGCCATATCTTGGACATTACATTTAGACATTTAGCAGACGCTTTTATCCAAAGCGATTTACACATGAGGACAATAGAAGCAATCAAATCCAACAAATGAGCAACAACAAGCGCTATGACAAGTCTCAGTTAGCCTAATATAGAAAAAAGAAACCTAGTGTTTTTGTTGTTGTTGTTTTAGAAACAAGTAGACATGTCATTCTAACATGTTTTACATTTTCCTCTTGATTACAATATTCATATTTTCCATTTTCATGTATTACATATTCTCTTCAAACTGCTATTAACAAAATTAACAAATGAACAATTAACAAAAACACAAGCACATGGCCAGCAAAACAATAACAAGCCACGTGTTTGATCAAATCAAAACAAGACATGATAATATCATTGACATGAAGATAAATCTTGCTGTAA
>NW_015643548.1:465-616 GCF_001515625.1 Sinocyclocheilus rhinocerous | reverse complement strand
TGTATTAGATAGCAATGTCTTGATTTTGTAATCCTATTATTATTATTATTATTATTAATATTATTATCCACAAAAAATAAACATGTTAAAAAGCATGACTAAAAAGGAAGAAAGCAACACAAATTAGCGTATCCTGGACTTTTTTTTTTTT
>NW_015643548.1:0-331 GCF_001515625.1 Sinocyclocheilus rhinocerous | reverse complement strand
AACCATTTTTTCTCAAAAAAAAAAGACCAGGATACGCTAATGTATATACAATACACAGCGAATGTGGCATGAACATATAATAACAGACCACTAGATATAGCGCAGCATGATATCAAGGACTTAAAGATTGTCAATCATGTCCACATCCAATTTGCACAGACAGACCGTCACGCACAGAGTACACACATTTTATGCAGGCTACAATGCCCACTTCAATAGATCAGAACAGCTGGATTTACAAGGTTTGTGAAATGAAATATTGACACAATAAAGCTTTTTTCCACTGTTTACTTTGTTCTACATTCCTGTCTAAAAAGTAAACTAACAAAGA
>NW_015643547.1:0-558 GCF_001515625.1 Sinocyclocheilus rhinocerous | reverse complement strand
TGTTGGGGTGCCTCCAGGACCAGGGTTGGGAACCACTGTACTAGATGAACAAATTATACAGAACAGACTACTTTCACATCTTGCACCACTTTTGTTGTTTGTACCATACCTAGTGGACAGTGGCCTCATATTCAGTGCAGAGTTTAGCTCCAACCCTAATTAAACACACCTGAACCAGCTAATCAAGCTCTGACTAGGCATAGAAACTTCCAGTCAGGTGTGTTGAGGCAAGTTGGAGCTAAACTCTGCAGGACACCGGCCCTTCAGGACTGAGTTTGGACAGCC
Source organism: Sinocyclocheilus rhinocerous (assembly GCF_001515625.1). NCBI lineage: Eukaryota > Metazoa > Chordata > Actinopteri > Cypriniformes > Cyprinidae > Sinocyclocheilus > Sinocyclocheilus rhinocerous. Next base: position 273 of record NW_015643547.1, on the reverse strand, counting down.
CTGGACTAAACTGTGCAGTGATGGGATGATTGAGTTTATCTACAAACCTTAATCCTAGTTATCTCCTCTCTACCACTAGATGGCATTATAAATCCAAGCTTGTTTGTAACTGTATCGTGGGTCATTTACTGACATTTAGAATCGAGTGCAGTCACCACTCAATCTGAATCATCATCATCATCATTAGAAAGCCCCTGTATTAATGTAGAACTGGTCTAAAGTTAAAGATTTTTTTTTTCTGGTATTAATGTTGAGAACCAGAAACAACAATTG
>NW_015643546.1:0-586 GCF_001515625.1 Sinocyclocheilus rhinocerous | reverse complement strand
ATACATATTATATATTAGTGCTGTCAAAATTAACGTGTTAACGCATGTGATTAATTTTATCAGGTTAACACATTAAAAATATTTAATGCAAATGCAGGGGCAGAGCTAGGGTTGGCTATTTTCTTGACAAGAATTGTGTTTATTTAGACGCAGCACATCTTTACGACCTCATCAAATGGAGACTTTTCAGACGCACACTCCAACTTCCAAAAACGAGCACTGAAAAGCTACAGGTGACAAGGAGCTTCAGTAGAACAACAGTTAACTGAGGTCAGATGAGATGTTGTCAGACCATATGTCAGTAAAAAAACATTTTCCTGTCCTGTCAGCCGTTATACTGTGCTCGTAGCACGTGCTCTTCAACTGTATGCACAAATGCGCGGTGCGTGCTGTATTAGCCTATATTAAAGCGCAAATGTCGAGTTACCAAAAAAGGCAATTAAAGCTGCCTTAAAACTGTGCATGTATCTAAGTGTTTGTTATAGGCCTATATGAGTCAGATTTAAGAACATGTCTCTGAAGTGCAGTGGTTTTCAAAACTGAGCAGCCCAGAACTGTCTCCCTCATCTAACACACCCGATTCAAC
>NW_015643545.1:500-695 GCF_001515625.1 Sinocyclocheilus rhinocerous | reverse complement strand
CACAGATGAAGACTAAGCTGTAATGAAGGCAAAAATATTTCACAAGATGATTAATAAACTTTCTAAATGATCTTACGAACTCCTAAATAACTGGTTTTTAAATAACGTAATAAATTAAAAATGATAAATTGATCAATAATAAAGTATGAAAATACAATTATTAAACATTATAGATATGCTCAAGAACAAAACATT
>NW_015643545.1:0-188 GCF_001515625.1 Sinocyclocheilus rhinocerous | reverse complement strand
ATGTGTGTTTCACAGTCTTGATGGTTTGGATTAACCCTTTAATTGCCATATCCCTAATAACCAGACTGTCAGAGGGTTACTGTAAATGCATGTGCCCGCTGGGTACCGTTCTCCTGATGACACCGGTGTGGCGTTTGCACTGACGATTTATTAAAATAACAGTAAAAAAGGAAACAGTAATTGTCTTA
>NW_015643544.1:0-550 GCF_001515625.1 Sinocyclocheilus rhinocerous | reverse complement strand
CCTCCTTCAGGGAACGAGGGTTACCATACGTAACCGAGACGATTATAGATACTGATTTTTAAATCTAAGATAGTTATTTTTAAATAACAAAGGTAACACTTTACAATAGCCTTCCTTAGTTAACCTTAGTTATTACACGGCTCTGTGGAATACTTGATTCTGATTGGTCAGTCATGAGGTATGTTATCCCTCGATAACAAACGGTAAAAGCTGATAACACAGGCTCATCCGGGTAACAGCAGTCTGCGCTCTACTCTTGCTAGGAACTATTTTTTTCTTGGTGGAAGCTTTGCGTTTGTTTAGCTAATACAATATTCAATCTCTATTCAAAATTGTGTACAATTATTTAATTATGTCATCCTGGTATCGCGGACTCGCTCTCGTTTCATACAATCGCAGCTGCTGTCATTTTGTTACGATTGTTTTGTACGCTGTAATGGATTATAAGATAACTAACAACTAACTGGTAAGATTTTAAAACATGTTTGTCTTAAATCTTTTATCGCCATAATTATTTATGTGGTGTAATGTTGTGTAATAAGTGGTATGA
>NW_015643543.1:0-1450 GCF_001515625.1 Sinocyclocheilus rhinocerous | reverse complement strand
TCAGCTACACCTGTTACCACGCCACAAGGACTGACAAACAAAATGCTAGCCTTTATCAAACTATCTGAATGACTGAAAGAGCACGGCTGCAATAATAAAAGCTAAAAAGATGGGATGAGGTATGTTATAATTAGGTAAATTATTATAAATTATGATTAGGCAACACAGCATTTATAAGTCCTCTTTCAACACATTATAACAGTAACCGCTATGATGCGACAAAGTTGGGGGTGGGACTACCTGTTTGGCTAACCAATGACAAAAACGGGGAGTGTTCTAGGAAACCTATTCGAAAGCAGTCATTTTTAGCACAAAAAAACACATTTTAGCTTTAAAAAAAACTGTTTAGCCATGGCCTATGTTTGCAATACAGTGCGGCCCCTTGTACCTTGACCAAATATAGTATTTGTAGATGGTTCTAGAGAAAAGTTCAGCAATGAACAGACATCACATCTGCACTCCTTTCTGTACTTCCATCAGTTTGTGGGTAAATACAAACTGGCAGCCCAGCAGATAGAGTTTGCATTATGATCACATTTATTTCAAGACACCGTAGACTAATTATTCAAACACAAGAATGAATTAATCTGGGAGGTAAGTCATCTCTACTATTGTCTGCATTCATCATCGGCATCCTTAGGCCAGAAAAACTCACAAATAATTAGTCAGGCAACCAATGCATCCTCATTATGTGAAATGAACATAGAAAAAGATATTTGTGCAGCTCTGATGAAGCCTACTGAGTCAGAAAGGAACAATAAGGTGACAGGAGAGACTAGAATGAACCAGGAGTGACGCTAGACCTAGGCAGAAGGGGGCTGTAGCTCTGGGTTATTCAGCTCTACACTTCTGTTCAAAAGATTTGTTAAAGGGGTCATATAACGTTGCTAAAAAGAACATTATGTTGTGTATTTGGTGTAATACAATGTGTTTATGCGGTTTAAGGTTCAAAAAACACATTATTTTCCATCTAATGTACATCAGGGATCCTCAAATCTGGCCCACGTGATCCACTTTCCTGCAGAGTTTAGCTCTAACCCTAATCAAACACACCTGAGCATACTAATCAGTGTCTTCAGGATCATTAGAAAATCACAGGTAGGTGAGTTTGATCAGGGTTGGAGCTAAACTCTGCAACGCATTGGCCCTCCAGGGCAAGATTTGAGGAACACTGCTCTGCAGCACATTGGCCCTCCAGGGCAAGATTTGAGGAACCCTGCTGTACATTGTTTCTCCTCTATGCCCCGCCTTTCTGAAACGCGTCGATTTTTACAAAGCTCATCGTTTTAAAAAAGCGAGGTGTGCTCTGATTGGCCAGCTATTCAGTGCATTTTGATTGGCTGAATGCCTCGTGTGTGTGACGGAAATGTTACGCCCCTTACATATTGTGATGCCGTCTCCCAGCAGGACGAGACTCAGTCCAGTGTTGCCAATTTGGGGATTTTGTCGC
>NW_015643542.1:0-575 GCF_001515625.1 Sinocyclocheilus rhinocerous | reverse complement strand
GTTAAGCCAGTATCAGAATTAAAAAAATAATAATATATACCAAAAAAACAAAACAAACAAACACTGTTTTGTTTTGTGCGTTGTATTATAAATGTCCACATTACTCCATGAAAATATTACTGGGTTGCTATTTCATTCTTATGTACTCCTCTTTATCGGTTAAATATTGCTCTGGTTACTTGGTGAAAGAAACAAGGACCATGATGAAAGAGCTTATCTCTTATCTTCTGGATCCTTGTTAAGCCAGTATCAGAATTAAAAAAAAATCACTGTGTTTAGTGCGTTGTATTATAAATGTCCATATTACTCAATGAAAACATTACTGGGTTGCTATTTCATTCTTAATTGCTCCTCTTTATCGGTTAAATATAGTTCTGGTTACTTGGTGAAAGAAACAAGGACCATGAGGAAAGAGCTTATCTCTTATCTTCTGGATCCTTGTTAAGCCAGTATCAGATTAAAAAAAAATTATATATACCAAAAAAAAACGGTGTTTTGTGCGTTGTATTATAAATGTCCATATTACTCATTGAAAACATTACTGGGTTGCTATTTCATTCTTATTTGCTCCTCTT
>NW_015643541.1:0-955 GCF_001515625.1 Sinocyclocheilus rhinocerous | reverse complement strand
AAAATTAAAATTGTGAGATATAAACTCAGAATTGCAAGGAAAAATTTTAATTGTGAGATATAAACTCAGAATTACAAGGAAAAAGTCAAATTGAGACAAACTCAATAATATAAATGTAAAATAAATAAAAATAAATGCTGTGATGTCTTCATACTGATTTTGCTTTCTGGATCTCCACATACATGATCACTACAAACTGCTGTATTGTTGCGTCTTTTTGTGTTTCACAGTCCAATAATTTAATAAATCAAATAATATCATAAGGGTTTGGAATGACATGAGCTTGAGTAAATGTTTAGTTTTGGTTTCTATAAATGTAATGTGAATATACGTGAAGTGTTTAGGTCTCAAAGCAGATATGATGTGGTTTGAGATTCTCACCCAAATGAAGATGTTTTCCTAAACAGGCCTGCGGCTGATCTCGCGTGTTGTTGGGAAGGTTTTGTGTCGGTGTGGGCTGTTGTATTGAGAATGCTTCTGGCCTTGAAGCATTTCTGTAGTGTATTTTTGACATTCTGCTTGTGTAAATGCTTGGTGTTTTTCATTGTTGTCTCTCTCAGAGCCCATGCACGGCCTGCGGCAGCTGAAAGTGATAGACATCAAGGCTCGTCAGGTGACGCTTCGCTGGGAGCCGTTCGGATACAACGTGACGCGCTGCCACAACTACAGCCTGACGGTGCAGTACCGCGCCAGAGGAGGAGGCAAGGAGGAGAGCAGGGAGGTGGTGTTATATGACAGCCGGAGCTCCGCCCCCCAGCACCCCATCCACAACCTCACACCCTTCACCAACCTCAGCGTCAGGATGCTGCTGCGCAACCGCGAGGGAGTCAGAGAGAGTCCCGAGATCCACGTCCAGACCGATGAAGACGGTGAGAGAGAGCGGAAAACTGGCAAATTTTCCATTTACATACGAAACATAGATTTATTTATTAAAATATTAAATATTTCAAAAATA
>NW_015643540.1:0-663 GCF_001515625.1 Sinocyclocheilus rhinocerous | reverse complement strand
AATGTATTTATATGTATTTATATCATCTGTGGGAGGCGTAGGACCATAAAAATGTTTGTCCAATCAAATTCTTCAGTCCACGGACTACGATAAGCTGTCCTGCCTGGAAGGTGTTATTATTGTAATATTATGCGCTTTGTACTGTGATGTTGTCTCACCGGTGAATGAGACGAGGTGATCTGACAGCGTTTCTCATCGTGTCGCTGGTTATCATGTGGTCTGTCTGTGAGCGGTCATGTGTTTTGGAGGAGGCGTGGCTTTGGAGAGTGATTTTCAGGGAGGGTGGGATCTTATGCTTTTAAAGCTAGCTTGCTATTGCTAGCCTCTTCTGAAATCGCCTATAAAGTCATAAAAGTTCACCCAGAAATGAAGTCTGCTGTAATGTACTATTTACCCAGCTATCAGTAAAATCTCCTGCTTTAAAGCTGTGATTATTATTATTATTATGCATTTTATTTATAGGCGCCTTTCATGGCACTCAAGGACACCATACAAAGTCCATAAAACAGAGTAAAACAATCAAATTAAACAATAAAATCCAATACAACAAACAGACATAAAATCACATAAAAACCTGCCTAAACAAATAAGTTTTAAGACGAGATTTAAAGACCGGACGACTTGAACTATTGCGAACTTCTACAGGAAGTGAGTTCCATAAAA
>NW_015643539.1:0-612 GCF_001515625.1 Sinocyclocheilus rhinocerous | reverse complement strand
AAAATGATGATATCGTACCGTTTGAAATATAATATATACCGGTATACCGCACAGCCATAGTCTGGAGTAAATAGGACATATATTGTCTAAGCAGCTAGTTAGGTTAGAAAATAGCATATCTGTAGCACAATTCAGCAGCATGTGGTTTGTCAAGGTGGATGTTGAAGTCACCCAAAAGTACTAGAGGTCTGCCATCCTCAGAGAATGAGGACAGCAGCATATCCAGTTCTTCTAGAAAGTTGCCCAATGAGGACGGCAGCATATCCAGTTCTTCTAGAAAGTTGCCCAGCTGACCTGGAGAGTGATAAATAACTACAATGTGGAATTCTACAGGGATGGTGACTGTAACTGCATGTAAGAGCATGTGAGGTATTTCTAGATTTTGGAAATGAGAAAACCAGTACCCCACCTCTCCCAACCTGATGGGGGGTGTGGGTGAAAGATAAGTTGTTGGAAAGAGCAGCATGGCTTACTGTGTCTTAAGAAACTAAGAGCTGACTGAGTAGCAAAGGCTGGAATAAAGTCAGTTTTGTCCTTGTTAAAAATTGTGTTCCCCTCTAATGCTGGGCCCTTGGAATCCAGTATTTTTATTGGTCTTAAATTATATATATA
>NW_015643538.1:0-256 GCF_001515625.1 Sinocyclocheilus rhinocerous | reverse complement strand
GAGTGGGCTATTTAAAGATCAGCCGCTCTATAGGACAGTGTATTAGATAAGTAGTGAAGAAAACGCTAAAGCTTACAGCACCTGGTATTCCCAGGCGGTCTCCCATCCAAGTACTAACCAGGCCCGACACTGCTTAGCTTCCGAGATTAGGCGCAGACTTTTTTTTTGTTTTACATTTTTTTAATACAGTTTCTCTTAAACAGTCTCTACTTCACATGTTCCAGATTTACATACATAATTTAGAAGAATCCTTCGC
>NW_015643537.1:594-903 GCF_001515625.1 Sinocyclocheilus rhinocerous | reverse complement strand
AGGATAAAAAATCTATCTTAGCTAATGCTATACAATAGGGAGCCCAATTAGAGCACATTACTAAAATATTAAAGGCTGCATTTAACAAAATAAATAAGAATATATCTATTACCTTATTATATATATTATTTTAAAGTCGAAGTCTTCAGTAATGAAATGCACCGTAACACTGTTACTGTGCCGTTTTGAAGTACGTTCATATATACGCTTTCAAATATTTCTGCGTGTAGCGTGCCTTGCCAGGTTGGTTTTCACAACAAAACCCGCTCAATTGCTACTCAAAACTAGCCCAATCGCGTTTCGAGGGGG
>NW_015643537.1:0-407 GCF_001515625.1 Sinocyclocheilus rhinocerous | reverse complement strand
TCGACTTGAAGCAGCGCTGCTTAGACCGATCGGTGTGTCATCAAAGTACTGCGAGAGCTATAAGAGCACGGACGTCTCCTTATGCTTTCTCTCGCCGTACTTTGATGTCATACACTGATCGATCTTCAAGTCGAACACACCTCGTTGCTCTCGCGTGTCACGTGACCGAGTGTAATCGCAGCCTCTGCGGTTGAAAAATCTTATTTTTTTATATCACGATATTATCGCAACTGCAATTAATCGTTCAGCCCTAATCTACACTTTGTTATAATGAGAGGATTCCGAGCTTGCAGAACTAAAAAAAAAGCTAACTCGGCATTGAGCGGTGAGTGGATTCCAACTTAAACACTTCTGGTCATTGCATTAACAGATATGTCTGTGTTCAATGTGCTACATTGTTCAATGCT
>NW_015643536.1:0-542 GCF_001515625.1 Sinocyclocheilus rhinocerous | reverse complement strand
GCTGGGTAGCGCTAGCCAGGCACCCAGATACCGTGCAAGCGGGACAAGTGGAACCACAGCCGTACCCGCAGTGGGGCAGCGAGGTGGAACGCAGGGACCCAACTCGGGCGGCTCGTGGGCAGACTGAAGAGGGGTCTGAGTGTGCGGTGCAACGCTTACCTGTTTCCACGGTTTGGCAGAGGGTGCGTGAGTAGGGCAATTGATGACGCTCTCGAACTGCCCGCTGCTGCCTGCTGGCGAGAGAGGAGGATGAGTGTGGTCCAGTGTTGGTCCTTTCGCGACTCTCCGTGCCCTCTTGGGACCCAGAGACAGGGAAAACTGCTCTCTTGTCGAGATTTTTGGAAACCAGATTCTCCACACGGCCCTCCTCCGGGGGAGGGAGAGGTGCATTCACCATCCCCCAAACAGCAGTTCCCTTTCTCTCTGGGTCGCCCGTCCCGGGGCCTCTTGCTCTTCCGCTCATCGCCAGGTTTGACGGGGGCCTGGACGGGTGGGGCGGATGTGACAAATCGCCTCAGTCTGCTTCTGTGCAGCCGAGAACT
>NW_015643535.1:0-800 GCF_001515625.1 Sinocyclocheilus rhinocerous | reverse complement strand
TGCATCGGGGAACGATCTAGGCTCTAGAGATGAGGATTCGGCTGCGCTGCCTCCGTCAGCTGACTGCTATGCTTTCCCGGGCCGCCGAGAGCATCGGGTTGCAATGGAAACCACTTCCATCTCCCTAACGCTTGAGGTTGGATGATTAGTTCCTGTGGGTGTCGCAGGTCGATCGTCGGCAGCCACCTCCGGTTCCTTACTTTCCGGAAGTGCATGAAGAGGTTACCAAATCTTGGAGGGCCCGAAACAGAGCTGGTGCTTCTTCCGTCCTCACTGCCCTCGATGGCGGGGCGGCTAAGGGGTATGACGGCCAAGGCTTGCGGCTAAGGGGTATGTGGAGATCCCCCCAGTCGAGCGTGCTATTGCGATACAGCTCTACCCGCAAAGCGCCGCCTGGCGGGGTAACTCGCGCCTCCCGTCCAGGGCCTGTAAGCTCTTGTCCGCTCTGACGGCCAAGGATTACAGAGCTGCTGGACAGGCCGCCTCCGCCCTGCACGCCATGGCCCTCCTGCAGGTCTACCAGGTCAAGGCATTGAATCAGCTGCACGAGGGCAGTTCTGACCCTGGGGTAATGCAGGAACTGCGCACAGCGACGGACCTCGCCCTCCGGGCGACGAAGGTCACAGCGCGGTCCCTCGGTCAGGCGATGTCCACCCTGGTGGTCCAGAAACGACACCTATGGCTGAACCTGGCGGATATGAGGGAGGCCGACAAACACCATTTTCTGGACTCCTCGATCTCGCAGGCTGGCCTCTTTGGCGATGCGGTGGAGAGCTTCGCCCAGCAGTTCTCCGCCGCAC
>NW_015643534.1:0-1155 GCF_001515625.1 Sinocyclocheilus rhinocerous | reverse complement strand
GTATTTTATGAACTCATTGGCGTGTCTTTTTGAAAGTTGTTAGGCGTCATCAGCATCATGTCCTGATGATACTTAAGATGTTTCGGGGCAATATGATGAAATTTCAAAAACTGATAATAGCTTTTTGATTATTGCTTTCCTATTGTAATGATAGATTCCTTGAGTCAAACCGAGAACAACAATGATGCCATAGTAGTTTGAACTTGTTTGCATTTTGAAAATTTGCTTTTTCTAACTTCTGCTTTATTGAAATGATTTTCACCAAATTCGATTCAGATTATCTTCAGACCATGCCGGCAAAAAAATATGGATTTCTTGATGATATAACAAACCGTTATTGTTTAACGGCACAATTCCAAACCGATTTTTATCTCTGCAGTGCTTTTGCAAATAGACACCAAACCCACTCGTTCCCAATCACCCGAATTCCAATCATCTGCACCTGCACCAGTTAATCAAGGACTCTCTGTTTAAGCAGTCACATTTTGTCAGGTCTTGTTGTACCCTGCTGAACTGCATACCAGACTATCTACCTGTGAGTCGTACAGGTTGATATCCTGTCTTCAGTCATCTTCTGTTGAACGCCATCCAGTTCCTCCTACCAGCGCCCAGCACCTGTGAAAGGAAAAGAGTGAACAACATTGTTTAATAAAAGTGTTTGCTACTGTTTGTTGAACTCAAAGTCATTGAGTCAATATATAACAACTCAAATACATTTCAACACTGAGTCTGTAGATCAGAGGAAGTTAAAAACCACAGACAGGATGAGCTGATAGTATTTAAAGAAAGAATTGTGAACATATAATGAAGAGGAAGAAGACTGAGAGAAAGAGAAAATGGCTGATAAGTGTCATTTGTGTCTGCTGGGACTGATCTTTCTCTCTTCACTTCTCACAGGTAAAGAGATATGTGTTTTCTCTTCAAGACATTTAGTGGAATTAGTCTGAGAAAGAGTTCATTTGAACAGGATCAGTTTATTCTTGTGTTACAAACAGAACATACTGGATTATTCCTGTATAGTTTCACACTCAAACATCCGATGCTGAATTATCTTCATATTAAGAGCGTGTTTGTGATTCGAACAGAAACAGTTTCTTCTGGAGAGTGTGGTGTTTACATCAGTGGTTCCCAACCCTGGTCCTGGAGGCACCCCAA
>NW_015643533.1:0-560 GCF_001515625.1 Sinocyclocheilus rhinocerous | reverse complement strand
TTTGTGTTTTCCTACTAAATTCAAAGCAATGGTGTTACCAAAAATGTAAGTCACGCAATGGTGTTATCAAAAATATAAGTCATATCATTTTTTTTTACTACTTTCTTTTCCTCCCAGTTTGAGAGTCCCTCTTTGTTAAATATAATTGAGCAACCCCATAGGTGGCGATGTACGCACGCGAGTCGCCAATAAGCCAATGGATGAAGTAGTCAGTCACGCTGAACGCGAGTCTCCTCACTGCGTACGATGTGTATGATACGCTGATGATTGAGAGGTAAGCATAGTATGATAGGTGGAAATGTATGGTTTTATGATAGTATGTTTGTCATTGGTGGGATAGTTGTAACATTTTTAAATGTATGCAATAGTATAAATCAGGTGGGCAAACTTGGCCCTTCCAGGCCACTTTCCTTCAGAGGTTAGCTCCAAACCCTAATCAAACACACCTGAACCAGCTAATCATTGTCTAAAAGACTACTAGAAGGCTACAGGCAGGTGAGTCATATCAGGGTTGTATCAAATCTCTGCAGGAAAGTGGCCTGGAAGGGCCAAGTTTGCCC
>NW_015643532.1:0-582 GCF_001515625.1 Sinocyclocheilus rhinocerous | reverse complement strand
TGAATCCTTCAATATTTATCCTAATATTACACCTCGGCAGGAATTGCGCTACGATTCCATGCAAAAGACAGGTACAGGAAGAGAGATGATTCGTGTCTTATCCTGCCAGAACACTAGCTTTTACCCAGACCGCCTTGCTCTTCCTGTTGACACGTGTGCTGTAGTCATCCATCCTTCTGTTGGGAACGTTCAAGTGATTCAGCACGCTGCCATAACCAATATGACTGTGATCTCTTGTTGTAAAACATATTTGTATGCAGTTTGTTTTTTGTTTCACTATACAATTCCTTGTTTTTATCAGCATGTACTTATTAAATATCCTAAGTGAGGCCCCTCTTGAATGGAAATATTTGATGAATTGAGCTCTTATGAATGTGATTCTTCAATTCTGCTCACCAAGGGTTGCGTTTATTTGATTAAAACATTTTTAAACAGTAATATTATGAAATAATAATGTGATTTTGAAATTACTGTTGTCTTTTTTTATATATTTTAAAAAGTAATTTATTCCTTTGATAGAAAAGATGAATTTTCAGCGTCATTACTCCAGTCTTCAGTGTCACACGATCCTTCAGAAATCAT
>NW_015643531.1:0-1481 GCF_001515625.1 Sinocyclocheilus rhinocerous | reverse complement strand
GAAACTATATGTAAAGTTCTGTAAATAGCCTAAGCAGTGAAAACTGCAGCTCCTATGTGTCCTCTTAAGGTGTACATTTATTATTATAATTTTTATTATTTATTTTTGACAATACATTTCTTTCTTTCTTTCTTTGCCTCATAGATAGGCTATCTGCTTATCAATATAGTAAAATAAATAACTTTTAAACTGATTCACAAATGTTACCAGATAAAGCTTTTCTTGAGAAATACAAGCCGGACATTGAAGTAGCTGCTGTTTTTGTCACTCTTGTGAGGAAGACTTCATTCGTTTGTTTTGGCAATGTACCCACACTCAGAAATTTTGGTCAGATTTCTTAATGTTCATCCAGTTTTATTTTGTAAGTGACTTCTCTTTTTGTTTTAAAGATGTTTTCTTTGGATTGTTTGACCACTTAAAAGAAGATAGTACAGGAAAATATTTGTACATAATTAATTTGTGTTTCCTGTTAGCCAAATTTCATATAGGTACACAAACAAAAATGTACTGGCTCCAAACCTCTCTTTTCTTTATACAAAGTTGATTTAGAGAAATATATGGAAACTATCCGAAATTCAATTAGTCTGAAAGCAATGAAAACTGCATCTCTTTATTCATCCTTTGTCTTCTTTTGAGATGTAACTTTTTTATTTATTTATTTATTTTTTTTGTTATGCTGGCAACCTATCTGTCTCTGTATATTTTTGTATTTTTTCCTTTCTTTTCCTTTTTGTCTGTGTAAATGTACTGCTTTTTGCTTCAATGTTCATACTGTTTAATAAAAAATGCGCTCCGAAGTTCCGATCTGAATTAAATGATTCGCGATGCGTGATTCATAATTGACATTTGATTCAGATCGGAACTTCGGAGCTGAATCAAAAGATTCACATAGATTTCAGTCACGTGACCGGCTCGAAGACTTGGGGCCTGTACCATGAAGCCGGATTAGCTGGCTAGCCAGGTAAGTTTCAGTTTAGTTTGCACCAATCCTGGGTTTTAGGTATCATGAAAGTGGCTTGGCTTTTAGCTGCGTTCATTGCCATTGTAACTTATACTCCACGGCTAACCTGCTCCAGGGCAGGTTATGTTCTGGGTAAGAAATCTCAAACTGAAATTGGACCAATCAGATGTGAGCAAAGTGACTCATGTCTGACACAAAAAAAGTCACTCCCCCAGTTTCTCTTGCTCCAAATTAAAGGTCGCTAGTACTAAAAAAAAAATGTCTGGCTTTAATGATAATTACTTAGAGTTATTTTATATGATTTATATAATTATATGATTTATATTATTATTAATTCATTACACACAAGCAATTTTAGTTTAACAGTTATTATAAATCATTTATTTTAAATGAATGTTAATATATACAGATCGTATGTAATATAAATAAGCTGTAGAATCAATAGATAACGCTTTAAAAATGACTACGTGTTCGTGTCTCTATTGCTGTATGTTTCCAACTATATAAACTAACTGAACAA
>NW_015643530.1:315-611 GCF_001515625.1 Sinocyclocheilus rhinocerous | reverse complement strand
AACAGAAACGCACCGCAAATGCTCACAACACAACCAAATAAAGAATTGCGCTGCAAATACTCACAACACAGCCAAATAAAGAAACGCGCTGCAAATACTCACAACACAAACAAATATGAAACGCGCTGCAAATACTCACAACACAAACAAATAATTGGGGAAGTCGTGGCCTAATGGTTACAGAGTCGGTCTTGTAACCCAAAGGTTGTGGGTTTGAGTCTCGTACCGGCAGGGATTGTAGGTGGGGGGAGTGAATGTACAGCGCTCTCTCCCTCCTTCAATACCACCGAACCCCC
>NW_015643530.1:0-257 GCF_001515625.1 Sinocyclocheilus rhinocerous | reverse complement strand
GCGCCGCAGCATAAATGGCTGCCCACTGCTCCGGGTGTGTGTTCACGGTGTGCGTGTGTGTTCACTGGTGTGTGTGTGCACTTTGGATGGGATAAATGCAGAGCACTAATTCCGAGAATGGGTCACCATACTTGGCCACAGGTCAATTCACTTTCACTTTTTCAAATAAAGAAACGCGCTGCAAATACTCACAACACAACCAAAGAAAGTAATGCGCTGCAAATGCTCACAACACAACCAAATAAAGAAACACGCTG
>NW_015643529.1:0-558 GCF_001515625.1 Sinocyclocheilus rhinocerous | reverse complement strand
AAGTTGAGCTTTCTGTTGGTTAATTGTTCATTTGTACCATCATAACTTTTGATGAATTTTCAGTCTGTTCATGTCATCTGTAGTGATGAAATTGTGTAATTTGCAATAAAAAAAATTGCAGATGTTTCCTTTAGCACTGTTTATGCTCATCAAACTTCCAACAGGTATTACAATGAGAAAATGATTTAACATAATTGTCAAGCTTGTAAAGTCATGGAAACATTAGATCTCATAAACTCGTGAAAATTATTTTAAAAATGTATAATCTCTAAACCATGGACAATGAAATCATAAAAATTAATAAAATCTTGAAAAAAAATCATGACAATTGAACAAAATCTTGAAAGTCATGAAAATGAACCAAATTGCGGAGTCATGAAAATTGAATAAAATCTGGGAAAAGTCATGAAAATGAACAAAATCTTGAAAAAGTCATGAAAATAAACAAAATCTTGAAATAATCATGAAAATTTAACAAAACCTCAAAAAGTCATAAAAACGAGTAAAATCTGGAAAAGTCATGAAAACGGAATAGAATATCGAAAAGGTCATGAAAAT
>NW_015643528.1:0-494 GCF_001515625.1 Sinocyclocheilus rhinocerous | reverse complement strand
GACTACTGATGATGGTTATTTTTTCTTGAATCCATGGAAAGAAGCGTCAAACACTTAAATATCAGGTATGGTTTACTTGTTTCACTTGTTGAACAGAATCTGTTTTCAGGAATGACTCCAAGTCTGTTCACATCTCTGTTGTTAGATCAGTGTGCTCAATAATGTGTCTTTGACCTTCATTATGTATGTTTTAATTATACTGTGTTGTGAATAAAATACAAATAATTAAAAAACAATTTTTTTTAAAATCTCCTCACATTCTCTCTTACCTGCCTCACAGTCACATGACTCACTGATGGGCCATTAGGGGAGGGGCCCTTTGTCTCTCAGGTGTGAATCACTAAATATTCATGGCCATTGTCACTTCCTTGCATACAGGCTTTCGATCACAAAACATGTCTTTAAAAATTTTAATCAATATATTGTTTTCTGTGAAGGAGTAAGCAGGGTGATTTTCACATAATTTTGAAGTAAATATTCTAGCCTACAAGACT
>NW_015643527.1:0-583 GCF_001515625.1 Sinocyclocheilus rhinocerous | reverse complement strand
ATTTAGAGCACTGTCATGTATGTGTATTTTGGGATATGGACCCCGGTGGCCATGTTTGAAGTCTGAGGTGTATGCAGGGTATTGTAGTTCCCTGAACTGAAATTCTACAGCATTTGAATGAGGTATTAGTTACACATGTTCAATTTAACACCTTTGTAAAAACAAAAACAAAAAAAATTGTCAAAACATATTTAGACTAAACAATTATATTCAAGAATAATACGATATACATATGCTAAAACAGGCTTGATGTGTATGTTGTAATGGAGCAAGCGTGTTATGTTATGGACATCACTGCGAGATGACTTAAGGACACGCTGAACCGGTTCATTGAACCGAACTGAACAGGCGTTAGGATTCGTGTGTTCTTGAAACCAAATAATTGTCTTTATCTTAAGAAAAACTGCTGCGCTATAATACATTTTCTATGCTATGAAAATGCTTTTGCTAATATTAATTCTAAATAAAATGCTATTTCTATGCTATTGCTATGACTGCACTTGTTACGATGCTTCAAATCGGGTCTGGGTTGTTTTTCGTGCGTACCCTTGTTTGCCAAACTAGTGTTAAGTGATATTGTTCA
>NW_015643526.1:0-846 GCF_001515625.1 Sinocyclocheilus rhinocerous | reverse complement strand
TTAGAATGGCGAGTTTTGTGATCGTGGAGCCTACGCATGGCGGCCACCATGAGGCATCCTAAAAACGACATAGATTCCTAATGAACGAGTAAAATACAAAGTAAAGAGTTAATTAGAATAATCGAATGTCAGAATAATCAGAGACCGACAAACAACCGATCTCCCTTTCAACCTAAATTCGATGAGATAATAAAATGGAGTCAGATTGAGTTAAACCGCTTTTCAACCAAAATTCGAGGTCATACTAAAATGGAGTCAGATGAGATAATAAAATGGAGTCGGATTGAGTTAAACCTAAATTGAATAACTCTGCGCGCTGAAAAGACCGAACACGCAAGACACCTTCATCCACCACTGGATACCTTCGTTGGGCCATGTGTGTGGACCTTACAAATATAATCTACAAATCATGCAATACTGTACCACTAAAGGTTTTAGCTATTCAGGCCAATGAGAGACAATTACTAATCATTCTCATTTTTTATTAAATCATTCTTTTATTTCACTAATCAATCTTTTTATTTTATTAAACACAAGGGGTCATTAATGATGCTTACATTATAGCATGTGCAAATTCACACACAAAATATCTATAATTTGGCCAAAATTGCAGGTGTCTTAATATCCAAGAAGGGTTATGATAGAGAAAATATGAAATAAATTTAATGTTATTATATATTACAAAGAGATTTATAATTAAATACATCCAAAATGTCATTACATTTTATTTTTTATATATATATTCTATATAAATATAATATATATTTATTTATTATTTTACCTTTTATTACCATTATCCCCCTCAAAATACAATATAATAATAATAATAATAATAATTTCTTATTT
>NW_015643525.1:0-498 GCF_001515625.1 Sinocyclocheilus rhinocerous | reverse complement strand
AAACTTTTTAAAATATAAAATGTATGTTTATTTGCAACAGTTATGATTGCCAGCTGAAATATAAAATGTATGTTTATTTGCAACAGTTATGATACGGGAACATGCCAGCTGAAGATAATGAGGAAATTACGTCGCTCCCTTTGCCAAGTGCATTCCAAACGGCTACATAATGGCACGCACGTGCCCTGCTCACTCCAAAGTCTCCACTCCAAGGGCTCTGCTCTTCGAAGGGAGTAGGGCATAGGGATGATCACTTCCATTTGGAATTTACCCCGTGAACCGTTCGGTACGAAAACACGTACCGTTACACCCCTACAAATAATAGCTTTAGAAATAAATATTTTATTTGATTCAACATAAAATTTATTACACAAATGTTTAGGCTACAACAGCCCAACATAAACTATGGAACATAATGAAGATAATTTGAGAAACATCAAGTTTTTTTCGTTAATGCAATGGAAGTCATTGGTAACCAAAACAGCTTTGTTACCAACA
>NW_015643524.1:826-964 GCF_001515625.1 Sinocyclocheilus rhinocerous | reverse complement strand
CATAAATCATATATCATTTGAAAGCTTAGAAGCCCAAGATTCACCCTGAAAAACCATTTCGAAATCAGACATTGTGTTACGATGGAAATGGTACTTTAAAATCTTTTGGCAGTCTCCTCCCCCTTAGTGGGCAGTGTC
>NW_015643524.1:0-244 GCF_001515625.1 Sinocyclocheilus rhinocerous | reverse complement strand
AAAAGAGACCAACCTTATGTCTGTATTCCAAAGTGTTCATAAATTACAACAATTTATGTTTGGATAGTGCACCTGCATGCCTATTTTAAAAAATGGGGGGTGACAGTTAAAGGGTTAAGATGTTAAATGTCCCATTTTAATACTGATATTAATAATAATAATTTTATTAATTTAAAAATAAATTTCTTAATTTATTTTTAAGAAATGTTTTTCTAAACATTTAATGTCTTGAATACATGCAAGT
>NW_015643523.1:213-492 GCF_001515625.1 Sinocyclocheilus rhinocerous | reverse complement strand
GCTTTACTGACGAGATGCGCATGAAAATCGCATTCGATTTTTTGCTCAGCCCTAGTTCACAATTAATCTTTTTAATCTTTTCCAATAAGTTTTAACTGATTTTTACATTTTATGGGCATTTTTGACCTTTATAAAGCCATTTTTTTCTAAAAGTGTTCATTATCATTTGAATACTGATATTTGAAATTATTTAAATAATAAAAGACACTCTGAATGTGAAATTAAATCCGCCAGTAGGTGGCAGCAAGTCACTGTTAATAAGTGAGTCATTGCGATTGA
>NW_015643523.1:0-167 GCF_001515625.1 Sinocyclocheilus rhinocerous | reverse complement strand
GAACCGAATCATTTAAACGGTTGATTCATTCGGGAACGAAACACCGTAATGTTGCTCAAATAAGCAAAACAGCGCTGTGGTTGTGTTTGGAATTATTTTTTGTTGTCGAAATAGCGCAAAATCAGGAAATATGGTGTCTAAAACGTAAGTCTCTTAATTAACTTCTT
>NW_015643522.1:0-509 GCF_001515625.1 Sinocyclocheilus rhinocerous | reverse complement strand
TTTCGTTGTGAAAGCGAAACTACTTTGTTTGGCCTTCCAAACAATCCAAAACATACTGAGGCACCTCATCCTCCGCAACACCATTCTCATATACCACAACCATTTAAGGCCAGTTGCGGTAAAGAGAACTTATGTTTCGGGAATGAGAATCTAAGCATATTGTGTATGACTTCTAAATATGTCTTATGAATTTAATATTAATTTAAAATTTACTAACTGTTGATTGCTTGCTTTATGATTTGTTTCATTGTAGACAGTCAGCAAGTGAGAAAAAAAAAAGCTTTAGCAAAGGCCAGGTTGACAAAGTTCAGGGAAAAATTATACAGCAACCCAGAACTGCTCGAGGAGTACAGAAGGAAGGAGAGAGAGAGGTTAGGTTTGGAGATGTTACAGCTGGTGTAATTGGCAAAAAACACTCTACAGTGTTAGGAAATGTACATCAGAGTACACAGACACTAGGGCTACACGATATATCGAAATTATCGAAATATCGCAAATGTAAATATCGC
>NW_015643521.1:0-1146 GCF_001515625.1 Sinocyclocheilus rhinocerous | reverse complement strand
TCTGAATTTGAACCACTGAATTTGTGATTTTCTATGTTGAATTTGTACTTTGCGTGAATACCCACTTATATAATAATAATAATAATAATAATAATAATAACAATAGGTTTTATATATATAGCGCCTTTCAAACACCCAAGGACACTTTACATAAGGTAAATAACAGATAGTATACAACATATAAACAGCCCAACAGCAGACAGAGGTGAAATAATATGCAATATACATGATAAGTTACAACAGCATAGAACAGAAAATGAAGGCAAGCAATTAATTAAGAAACATTGTAAATAGGTGAGTTTTGAGAGCAGTTTTAAAGGTCTGGAGTGAAGAGATAACACAGAGATCTTGTGATAGTTTATTCCAGAGCTTGGCAGTGGAAATGCAGAAAGCCCTACCACTCACACTAGATAGCCAGAATTTGGGTACTGCAAGCAAATTTTCAGAGCTCGATCTCAAAGTACAGGCAGGGACATAGGGGAGAATTAATTCAGAAAGGTAAGAAGGTGCTAAACCATGACGGGCCTTGGAAACTAAAACAAGAATCTTAAACTGAATACGATAGGTGACAGGGGGCCAATATAATTGCTGTAAAACCGGAGTGATCTGGGCAGATTTTTTGGTAAATGTAAGAACACGAGCATCTGAATTTTGGATAAGCTGCAAGTGATTAAGGACTTTGTTGAGTAGGCCATAAATCAAGGAGATACAGTAATCCAGATGGAATGTAATAAACGCATGAACAACAGATTCAGCATCTTTGAAATTTAAAGATGGTCGTAGGCGGACAATATTACGAAGGTGAAAAAAAAAACAGGATTTGACAAGCTGATTGATGTGGGATTAAAAATGTAGACTACAATCAAACATTATACCAAGATTGTGTATAGTGGAAGAGGGATGGACTATAACTCTGTCAATGTTAATGGAGTAGTCAGGTTGGGAGGAGACAAGGGATCTAGAGCCAACTAACAGAAATTCATTTTTTTCAGTATTTAACTTTAAGAAATTTTGGGCCATCTATACTTTGAGATCATGTAAGCAAGATGTAAAAGAAAAAGGGGGAAAACAGAATTTGGCTGTATAGAAAAATAGATTTGCGTATCATCAGCGTAACTGTGGAAATTTAGACCATGGCGCCGGATG
>NW_015643520.1:0-634 GCF_001515625.1 Sinocyclocheilus rhinocerous | reverse complement strand
ATGGGGCCTTAAAAATGACCATAACAAAAGAAAAGTTTGTTAAGAGCTAGAATCTAAAAGGATATTAAGATAGCTTTAATACTTGAGTTACAGACATGCAAACTTTGGAAAAAACAATATTTATGACACTCAAACAGGTATGTTCTATGCAGCTGTGGAGGGAAAGAAGTTGTAGTTTTAACATGATTTGTTCTTCAGACATTCTTATTTAAAATAAAAAAGTATCAGCTGAATGCAAAGACTCTTGGTTTTTGTTTGATCACTGAAAATGGGGAAAATGCAACAATTTACACACAAAGTCGCATTGAGATCCCCATATCTCTGGAAATGAAACACATCGGGCCTTAAAAATGATGATACAATAAAAAAATAAATAAATTAGGAACCAATTGTTTTGAGTTACAGGCATGCAAACTTTGGAAAAATAATATTTTTGGCACTCAGAAAGTTATGTCTTTAATAGAAAAAAGTATCAGCTGTATGCAAAGTGACTCACATTTGGTTTCTGACGACTGAAATGTGTCATCTGGAAGTGAATCATATTAAAAATGAAGATAATAAAAGAAAAGTTTGTTAAGAACCAAATTCTAAAAGAATATTGAGACACCTTTAATACTTCTCAAGTTACAGGCAT
>NW_015643519.1:0-486 GCF_001515625.1 Sinocyclocheilus rhinocerous | reverse complement strand
ATAGCATCCTGAAGAACCCTTTTATGCTGAAATGGTTATTTGTGTACGAGTTTAGGGTTCTTTATTTATTTATTTTTTATTGTTTGGCCTTTTTGTTTTTTAAATCTGTAACTGTCTAAGCACCTCATTACTGATTTTCTGGAGCTCAGACTGACTGTCAACACACTCTCAACAGGTAAATTATTTCATTCTTTAATTTAAATACAAATTTAACTTTAAAATTGTAACTGGTTTCCAAACAAACATGTTCTTTTCTCTTTTTAGTCTTTTGGATAAGAGTGAGCAGTTCTGTTAAGCTGAGGATACTTCTCTCCGCTTCTCCAGTAAGTAAGTAACACAGACATTGAATTTATAATCCATATTGTAATTTTTTATTTTTTTTAAAATTTAATTTAACACTAGAACTCTTTATTCTACTTCTATTCTATCTACTTGTTTACATTTTAATTACAAACCCAATTCCAAAAAAGTTGGGACACTGTACAA
>NW_015643518.1:0-582 GCF_001515625.1 Sinocyclocheilus rhinocerous | reverse complement strand
GGCTGCGGCTCTCCAGGACCGACGTTCGCCACCCCTGCTCTATACGCATGAATGGTTATTGGGTCCCGCTATTTCTTCAAATTCTATCGGGTCTGGTTATATGGGACCAATGAGCATGAGACCGTGTCCAGCTGCACCAGTGGACTGTCTCTTATTGGGCCCTGCTGGGTTACCCCTTCTAATCTAGCGCCCCCTTCTGGTCGAGCTGAGAAGAGCTCCCCTCTCTGTGAGGGTTAGCTATGAGTCGCTCCCAGTATGTGCTGTAAGGGCCCGTCTCAGCTTGAGAGCCAACAGTGCTGCACCCGAAGGACCCCATTGGCAACGAACTAAGTGTTAGGCCGGTCTTTGTCGCCTCCTTGGTCAGTTGCCTTTATGTTGGGACCCTGTTGTTCCCTTTTAGCTCGCCGGTCCTGGGCAGACTGGGTGAGTCCTCCTCTCGACTCGAGAGTTAGGTCCTCTACCTTGGGCTATTGGTCGCTTCAGTCGAGATGGGTTCCTCTCTCTTTTCGCTAGGGGTTGAACCCTCAGCTCTTGAGTTCCGTGGCAGTGACATCAGGTAGTTGGGCCGCTTGCTGCTTCCCT
>NW_015643517.1:1467-1695 GCF_001515625.1 Sinocyclocheilus rhinocerous | reverse complement strand
GCACAAATTCCAAGTATGGGACACCATACTTGGCCACACGTCACGACCTTTCCTTTCTTATTAAATATTCACTGACAGCCCAAATTTAGCCTTGTTTTAGCCTAGACATCTGTGTTTGGACGGCTATTAGACGTCTTTTAAACTGAAAATTGCTTGCTGGGTGGCGACAAGTGACTGTGTTTTGTCGTGTCTCCGTTGCCTCCATCCCTAATCAAACACACCTGAACA
>NW_015643517.1:0-1393 GCF_001515625.1 Sinocyclocheilus rhinocerous | reverse complement strand
ACAGGCAGGTGAGTTTCATCAGAGTTGGAGTTGCGCCAGGCCTCCTTGGATCCTTAAAAACGCATTTTCAAAAAGTGTCTTAAAAGCCTCCTGACTCACTAAATCAGTGCCTTTTTCAGCAGAGTGTATTGTGAGGTCGCAGGTCGAGAGGATGACAGCTCGAGTGTGCTGCTCGTTGATTGTTGCTTTATTTTGTGTCTCTGTTTGTTTGAGCACAAGAGCTGAAAGAGCAGCCACAGGTGAGATCTTTTAACTTCATTACACAGTGTGAAGCAATATCTATAAATAAGAACTTATAAAAAAGGGCTTTAGGCACACATCAAAACGTATAAAAATACACTAGTCTACCAGACGTCCAGTGGAAGTTAAACTTTTGTGTTGGTGTAGTTTGAGTCATTAAGATTGCTGTTATATGTTTATAGTTCTTTAATTAAACAAGGAAAACACAATAACCAAGATTTACGTTATTAATGTTGTACTATAGCTACAAAATTATGTACGTATTTGTTTTTACAGTAAATGGATCTATTCATTTGGCTGCAGGGTTGTTACCAGGTACGTATACCATCACTCCTGAGCTCCTTTTTTTTTTAAATCATTTTCCAAATGTTTTGTTCTTTTACGTGCAATTTAGCATCGGGGGCTAATCATGACTTGTAAGCCTTTAATGAAGTATTGAAATGCTTGAAGTGTAACTGTGGTGGTCATGGTATATTATAAGTATTTATTCGTATAGATTGTATTAAAATGGACTGCTGTGTTTTATGTTGGCATTACTATGCACTACACTCACCAGTTAAAATGGACTGCTGTGTTTTATGTTGGCATTACTATGCACTACACCACCAGTAGTGAGGTAGGTTCTATATTGTAATGTCCCTCCTTGCCTTTGAAATCGTTTAGGGATAAATGGTGGATTTTTAAACTACTTTGGTTATACAGACAAATTTGTCTGTTATACTTCAGTTTGATACATGCGTTACACAACCACTGGCTTGCAAGTTCTGAGAAAGTGATTTCAGCTCTCTGTGGTCTCTCCTAATGATCCTGTTGAATCCTCTTCATTAGTGGCCGGTCGGTGTCTGGCGAAGCTGATGGTTGTGCAGTCCTATCAAGGATGTTTCTAATAAAGATTGCTCTAGAAGACATGCATGCTTTAGATATGATTGTGGGGCTATATGTTTACTCCCTGCTTTAAATGAGTTTCAATTAATAGTGAATGTTAGAGGTTTTCCAAAGAAATGCTGAAAAAAAAAAAAAAATTCTCTCAATTTGCTAGTTTCATGTAATTGCGACGAAACCACAAGCAACACGTTGACTTGAAATTTTGAAGGAGATTGACTTTAATAATAAATAAATAAATAAAATTCGGTCATAGGGTGTTTTTTTTTTT
>NW_015643516.1:0-944 GCF_001515625.1 Sinocyclocheilus rhinocerous | reverse complement strand
GGGCTGTTACCAAGCAAATTAAATCAGTACTGACAAAATTAATCTGCAATGCTGAGAAAACACAGAAGCTGCATTAGAAGGGGCATTTAGATGCATTTACACACTGTTTAATGCAGGACAGGAATGCATTTAACCTGCAGTTACAAATGCATTAATACGGTTTTGATATTTTAAACATAAAACATTGAATACTGATATTTGAAATTATTTTTTTTAAAAATGAAAAGATACTGTGAAATTATATGTGAAATGAATATGTGAAATTAAAACTCAGTAGGTGGCAGCAAGTCACTGTTAATAAGTGAGTCATTTCGATTGAACCGAATCATTTAAATGGTTGATTAATTCAGGAACAAAACAATGTCATGTTGCTCAGAGACGCAAATTGGAATTATATCTGTTGGCGAAATAGAGCAAAAACAGTCAATATTGTATCTAAAACGTAAGTGTCTTATTAAATTCTTGTTTATTGAATTGCTTTTTGGTGGAAAACTTCGCATGATACTGATTAACTATATGAAATTATATAAATATATACATTTCTGCCCCCATATCTTGAATTTTGTGATCATTCTAAATGCATTTTAATAAACTGAATCATGCAGGGAAAGAATGCACAAACTTTAGCTAACTTACATGGTAGCTCTCATGAGGGATGGATGTTAGCAAGACAAATTAACTATAATTGCCTTTTGTCTTTTGGATAATTAGCTGTAAATTCGAGGCACTGGTAGCTTAGTCTTTTGTTCATCACCACTCACCTCCACAGCAAGACAAACACAACTGGAAAGGGAGGGAGGCTCTCTGTCTGTGACTGTGATGTGCTGATGTGTGCTACACTGCTGTGCTGCGCGGAGATGCAGAGGGGAGAAACTAAAGTCTCAACATTTCCCGACCCGACCTGATATTTTGATTTTTATTTGTTTGACAGGGAAAGCTGTGCG
>NW_015643515.1:0-454 GCF_001515625.1 Sinocyclocheilus rhinocerous | reverse complement strand
TAGGAAGTGGCCAGAAGGAATTGAAGGACAGTGCACAACCGAAATGGGACTCTGTTTCGATTTTTGGATCTTTTAATCCCTAACTAACCCTAACCTAACCCTAACCCTAACCCTAACTCACACACCTGAGTTCAGAGACTATACTGACATTACTGAGCTCAAACACACACACACACACACACACCTGAGTTCAGATACTGTACTATAGTATCTATCTTTTCTGGGAGCGTCCTAGGCTTTTTCGCGCTGATGGCCTGCACCCCAGCAGACTCAGAGCGGAACTCCAGTCGGACAACATCTCCAGGACGCTATGCACCATATGACTAGTAAGCCAAAACTCAAATAACTGCCTTGATGACTTGTGTTCTACCCGCTTAAATGACAGAAGTACTTGCACTGTACAATCTAGAAAGACTGTGTCTGTTCCCCGAATAGTGAGGTCAAAATATAAATT
>NW_015643514.1:0-871 GCF_001515625.1 Sinocyclocheilus rhinocerous | reverse complement strand
CCATGGCGGAGCAGACAGTTCAGGAGGCCATGGCGGAGCAGACAGCCCAGGAGGCCATGGCGGAGCAAACCGTTCAGGAGGCCTGACCTCAGCACTCAGCCCGACCTCTACGCACGGATCCCTATAACATCCCCCAAAAATATCCTTGGGGAGAATATTGGCTTCTGAGGACCTCCGTGGGCAGGACATGGGAACAGCGGCCCTCACTGGGCTGGACGTGGGGACTGGAGCCCTCCTTGGGCTGGACGTGAGAACTGGAGCCCTTTTAGGGCTGAACATGAGAACTGGAGCCTTTTCTGGAGCGGACTCAGGGGCTCGAGCCAACAGTCGCTTCCTCCTTAGATTCCTCCCTTGACTTGGGGTTAAGGATCGTGCTGCTGTCAGCTGAGGGCTTGGGAGTGAACCGACCGGCGGACTTGACAATGGAACCGCCGACGGGCCTGACTTCGGAATGGCCGGCGGGCTTGATAATGCCGCGGCCGGCGGGCTTGACTGCTGAGTGGCTGGCGGGCTTGACAACTGAGCGGCCGATGGATTTTACTGCGGGCTGGTTCTGGATCAGGTCCGGATGCTCTTCAGACACCGTAGGATCCCTTCCCTCCAGCTTAGTCCTGTGGTGTCTGGGAGGACAACGGGGCGGTAGTAATTTGCCCCGATCCAGAACAGCGAGTTGATGGTGGCGTCATCCAACGCCATCGCCGCGGCGAGCCCGCAGAATTCCCGGGCGTACTCAATGAAGGGGAGAGCCCTACGGGCTAGGGCGGAGAACCGAGCAGCTACATCCATAGCCGCGGGGAGAAACAAGAAAACAAAAGTCTTTTCAAAAAACGGGAAACAAAACGCGGAGAAGGGGCACCGCTTACTTTTCTTA
>NW_015643513.1:0-576 GCF_001515625.1 Sinocyclocheilus rhinocerous | reverse complement strand
TATTTGGTAAACTTGTTTTATGAAACAGGCCCCAGTTTACATTGTCGTCAAGTTACAGGCTTTATAGGCTTTATTTTACTCTTAAATTGAAAAACCCCATTATAAAACCCCATAGGAAAATCTCGAAGGAACCCACGCGAATTACTCTTCCGGGTTCTGATGTCATAGTTCCCCCACTCTATTACTTTCAGAAATAATGTAAATACTGATTAATACTATTCGGACGGGACTAGTTTTACAGGGGGTCGTTAGAGAAATTTGTGTTTCACAGACGTACTTGATGATTTTAATCCCGTCCGAACCTGCCTCGTCTGTGTTTTTCTCACACAACCTCTGTAATAATTCCAGAGCAAATTACCTACTGTTTTTCAGCAAAATCAGTGATCATCTGAGAAAACTAGTCCCATCCGAATGCGAATGTCTGTGATTGCCGGTGATATTTTTTTTCACAACGCGTTTTGGCCAACGTGAATTACCGTAGATGCTCTTGCCGCGCGCATGTTTGATATATTTGCCTCCTGGCAAAGTAAAAAAAAAAAACAATAATAAAATCAAGAGCCAGATCACGTAAACTGT
>NW_015643512.1:844-1026 GCF_001515625.1 Sinocyclocheilus rhinocerous | reverse complement strand
ACCCATTCACTGCAGAGGATCCATTGGTGAGCAAATGATGCAAAATTTCTTCAAATCGAATATATAAATTGTCCCTATTTACTTTCTTGGTCTTATTCTGAATGGTCCCTTGGTTGTTTCAAAGCAAAACAAGCTTTAGTCTATGTAATCTTTCATCAAAAATAAAATACCTTGTCCCTTTG
>NW_015643512.1:0-798 GCF_001515625.1 Sinocyclocheilus rhinocerous | reverse complement strand
GCATTTTGGCTGATGTCACGGAGGCCTTGCAGGCTATATGATAATCTAGCCATTAGCCAGATAGCAGCATGAGTGGGCAGTCTGTAAAATAACAGCCGGAGACGTCTGGCATGAAAACACATTTGCTTCTGTGAAGCCATTCGGAGATTTTGGATGCCAGAATAATGAACTTCAAGTGAACTGAGGACAAGTTTCACAATTAAACTGCAGTGAGTGCATAATTTATTAATATTATTCAAAAAGGCCAAAAACTATTTTAATAGACTGGAAAAAATAATTTAGCATTTTGTACTTTGTACATATATATTTTGTACAGTAAAATTGTGAATATTTTTATAATTTAAAATAACTGTTTTCTATTTGAATATATTTTAAAATGTAATTTATTCCTGTGATGCAAAACTGAATTTTCAGCATCATTACTCCAGTCTCCAGTGTCACATGATCTTCAGAAATCATTCTGATATGCTGCTCAAGAAACATTTATTATTATCAATATTAACAATTATTCAGCAATTTAATGTTTTTATGGAAATCTTAATTTTTTTTCTATTTTTCCCCTCCTTTCCCCCAGGATTATTTGATGAACAAGGTTAAAAAGAACAGCATTTATTAGAAATAGAAATCTTTTGTAACACTATAAATGTCTTCACTAGCACTTCCGATCAGTTTAATGCATCTTTGCTGAACAAGAGTAATAATCTTACTGACTCCAAACTTTTGAACAACACAAAAAAATATTTTGTCTCTTCATTATTGTCAGGGAGTCATCACAGTCACTTCAGTCACCATCCAGGA
>NW_015643511.1:0-1396 GCF_001515625.1 Sinocyclocheilus rhinocerous | reverse complement strand
ATTCCCATAGACCCCCTAGAACTCCTTTGTGGCCTCAAATGCCCTGAAAGACAACCACAAGTAGAGATGATGCATATGGTGATAGTTGAATTGCTCAATGGCACAGAAATGGCTTAATGCTATATGAATTAGCAGAGGGAGGTTTCTGCAGGGTGTACAATTACTGAAGCGTGGTGCTGCCTCATAAATAGTGTAACTCAGTGGTACTTAATGACAGCTGCATTTTAATGGGGTTTAACTCCCCTCACTGTACAGATCTTAAGGATTCTACCTCCTGAGCTTCAATTGATCTGGTAACCAATGACTTTGCCACTGTGCTGCTTCCTATTGAACACTGTAGCTACTGCTTTATGGGAACCAGTCTATAACTGCATCCACATTTGGCTAGTCATTAGCTGTAGGGTGCCTTTAAGCTTATAGTCAGTTTGTAATTTCTTAAAGTTCTGGCAAAAGTCGATTGCACTTAATTTGCATTTAAACAGTCATTAGATCTGTATAGTTGCTTAGTAGAACATATTTTTTTCATAGCAGATCTTCTAAGACTGATTGGAGATAAACAATATTGCCATCTAATGGTCGTTCGTTTGCTCACTGATGGATCTAGATATTAATATGGAAGGTGTGATGTGAGGTGAAAGAGTCTTATACTGTACTATGAAATCTTGCTATAGCTTGCTATAAAAGAAGACAAATTACTGAAACTAAGCTATTTATTTATTTTATATATTTGGTAATATAATTCATGTAAATTATACATAAATCATGTATGTAAATATATTTATTTAACATTTTTATATATTTATTTAATAATGTACAAAATATAAAGGTGAGTATAATATAAAGTCTCTTATTGGATATAAGGAAAACATTCCTGCGCTGTCCATACTTTCACATACACATACTGTAGAAACATTTACAATGTTGACTTTGAGTTTGACTCAGTCTCAGAGTTAAAAGGATGAAAAAGAAATTAAAATTCAGCATTTGTTCCTTTGAGAAGCATATTCTCTTTGATGCACAGAATGTTGCTTGCATTGGGTAAATGTGATTAAAGGCCTCTACAAGGAAACATTATTGAATTCTTCATTTTTACATGAAAAAGCTTCCCGTTTAATGGCTGGAATATACCAGCATTATGGCGTAAGAGACAACATTTTTAAATTTAAATTTTTATTCTCTAAAGTTAATCACTTAAAAGCTCCTGAGTGCTTGTACAAAATTTGTTCACAAAAATAAAATTAAATGCTTTACTTGGAGCATTTTTAGCAGTTTATTGACTGGCTAAAAGCAATTACTCCCCATTCATTTTTGAGTGTAGAATTGTGAATATTTCCTAGTGAATTCAGTAGAGTACCATTAGGCATGGGCCGGTATGAGATTTTGACGGTATGATAAC
>NW_015643510.1:0-549 GCF_001515625.1 Sinocyclocheilus rhinocerous | reverse complement strand
CACAGGCAATTCTAGTTGCATTTTTCATCAATTAATTTCTTAAATGATCCTTTGACTATGTTCTGGCCCACTATCTAGTGGCGAAAAAATTAATTGGCCCGATGCCAAACTTACTTGCCAACCTCTGTATTAAAGGCTATGAAAACAAATAAAGTGAATGTAACCATGTAAGCCTTTATATTATGTGCAAAAAAGGATTAAAATTTTCATTCTATAAGCCTTTATATTATGTGCAAAAAAGGATTAAAATCACATTTCATTCTAGCATTGTAACATTGCAATCTAAAAAAAAAATAAGGCTTTTAAAGCGGAAGTTAAATTCACTAAACTAAAAATGAAAATAAATGAGAACAAAAGCACAGAGTTGTGTTAGGCTATTTTGATTACCCCATTACAGTCACTTTACAGTTAGTGCTGTCATAAAAATAGACTTGCTTGTAGGTTTAAAATTTTACAGGTCACATTTATTGTCCAACTACAAATATTAGTCAGTGAACGGCGGTTCTCGTTCACTGAAGTCTGTGAAGTTTAGCGGAGAATCCCAAAGCA
>NW_015643509.1:1028-3119 GCF_001515625.1 Sinocyclocheilus rhinocerous | reverse complement strand
AATCACCCCTATGACTGACATTCTGAATGTCATCTGTACACATATTAATAAAATACTGAGACACCCTAATAAACCAGAGGATGATATCAGTGGTTTAATTAAGTGTGCTGCCGGTGCCAGTGAAATATTATGCATCTTACGGATAGATGACATTGGTGAAGTGGCTGCACAGGCGTCTAAAACTGTGCGTCTGACTACAGTCCTTACAGGAGTTTTTGCTGGAATTAGCCTTGTGTTCGACATTCTTTCGGTTATCGAAGACAACAAGACACTCGATGACATGGACAAACTAGCAGGAAATCGCCAAATAAGTGAAAGTGAGATGGAGTCAAATGCCGGGAAATTCCTTGTTGAAATGAGGAAAGTCATTAATCAGCAACAGGACATCATGGATGAACTTCAGAAAACAAAAGACAAACTTGCAAGAAGACTGGGTCTAATTAAAGACAAAATTGCAAGAAGACAGGATCTAATTAGGGCCCAAGCACTGTGTAACAAGGACCCTGTTGAAATTGCTGTGTCTATTAGGGCCCAAGTGTCTATTAGGCCCCAAGTGTCTATTAGGGACCGAGTACCTCTTGGAATTGCTCTGTTTCTTCTTCTTCTTCTTCTTGTTCTTCTTCTTCTTCTGCAAAATTATAAACATTTTTGAGGGCCTAAACATGTTTGAAAACTCATGAAACTTTGCACACACACCAGAAGTTTTTACATCTGATATAGGTTTCAGAAGTGGTGTGTGCCCCTCCCACTACAAAACCATTTTATCCACAAGTTTCCTATGCCCCATGAGGCCTTGCGTCAAAGTGTCTTCCAGTTCGAAGTAAACAAGCTTCGGAGTGTCGGAGTTTCTCCGCGTCTGGAGAATGGAGAGCATCAGCGCCGCGGATCATTTCATATAGTTACCAGCTAACAAACATTAAAGATTTGTAAAATAATTTTAGCTCAAAACTCACTTTCAGACTGCAGCGAGTATTTGAAATAACTTCTGTTTGAAATCCGATGTAGATTATGAGTGTCACGAATCCGGTCCATGAACTTCCGTCTGCTTGCCATCAGAGGTCACCCTTTCCATTACATTGACTCTCGCACTACACAAACTGTTGCATATCATCCCGGACTACATATCCCATCATCCATTGTACTGATTGCACACAGCACTGCAGCTGTATCCAATCACATATTTACTATATATCACTCAATCTGACTCCTATCAAATGGCCGAGTATTGTATGCGCTTATCGCCAGCAGTGATAGCTACTTTACAGAGCCCTCGTTAGTTTCCCAGTCCTAGCCTAGTCTTGCCCTGTCTGTTTTCTTGGTTTCTGATCTTTGCCTGTTTTCCTGGATTTATCCCTCTAGTCTCGCCCTTTTGATTCTGTTCGCCGATCGTTGACCTACGCTAGCCCTAGGATTATTCTTGTGTCTTGCCCGCCATATACCTGTTTGCCACCGTTCGACCCTGCCTGTGTTTCTGACCTCTCTGCTTTAATAAAGCTTGCACATGGATCCGCTGCTTTAAATAGAGCTTGCAATTGGATCCGCACGTCTCACGTCTCGTCAGCCCCGTAACAGAATACTCGGCCACACAAGGATCCAGCAGCTTCTCATGTAAACATTGGCCAGGTATGGACACTGCAAGACTGTTGTTAGCTCTCGAGCAGGGCACACGTTCACTCGAGGACTACATTCTAGAGTATCTGGACATTGCGTATCACTCTGATTTACCGGACTGTGTTTTGATAGATTTTTTCTGTAATGGCATTAATCAGCTGTTAAAATCTAAGCTTATACTTGAGGGTCCGCGTTCGTCACTACGTCAGTTTGTGGATTATGCTTTATTGACTGTTGGCTCTTCGTCTACTGTGGGTGTCGTGGAGGAAGAACGTGACACCGCGTTTGTGCCTGTAATGGTGGCTGCTAAGTTTAGTCAACCACAAGCTCCAGGATATTCAAGTTTACTGATCGCTACTCCGGTGATGCAACCCGCTCGTGAAATGGCGGCCGCACCAGAGCGCGCTCGCATGATGGCGGCGACAGCGGAGCCCATTCGCAAAATGGCGGCCACACTAGAGCACGCTCACAAAATGGCGG
>NW_015643509.1:626-898 GCF_001515625.1 Sinocyclocheilus rhinocerous | reverse complement strand
GTCAGGTCTAGTCACAGTTGATCTCTCTGAGTCAAGTCAAGTCACAGTTGATCATCATGAGTCAAGTCAAGTCACAGCTGATCTTCATGAGTCAAGTCAAGTCATGGTTGATCTTCATGAGTCAAGTCAAATCACGGCTGATCTTCATGAGTCAACTCAAGTCACAGCTTCCATTGCTGAGTCAAGTCAAGTCTCAGCTGATCTACCAGAGCCTCGTCACGTCTCAGCTGATCTCCCAGAGCCTCGTCACGTCTCAGCTGTTTGTCCAGAGT
>NW_015643509.1:0-110 GCF_001515625.1 Sinocyclocheilus rhinocerous | reverse complement strand
TTCAGCTCCTTGCGTGGTGGTGGCGCCCAGCAACGCACTTTCAGCCTGTCCTGTCACGGTCTATTAACTATTGTCCTGTCCTGCACTGGTCAAGGAGACCATTTCTGAAT
>NW_015643508.1:0-547 GCF_001515625.1 Sinocyclocheilus rhinocerous | reverse complement strand
TGACATTTAAATCACCTTTGTATCCATTTTAGATTAAAAGCATTTCCCACAAAAAATGTCAACCTGAAAATAGCACAAAGGTTAATTACTGAACAGATAATTGAAAGGAGAAATGTTGATGGTAGAACCATTTCTTTTCCAATGAAGTTAAACTAAAACTGGGGACAAACTAGGTTCATTGAACTCGCTACACGCAAGCTTATGTCTGTTTTTGCACTTTGTCTTGCCATGACAGACAGATCAGACACATCTAAGATAAGAGTGTTCATTTCTCGCCGTTCTGGTCTCTGGCTGCCATGTGATTGAACCAAGGCAACCATCTGAATTCTGGTCTCTGGCTGCCACCTGATTGAACCAAGGCAACCATCTGAGGTAACATAAGGTAGCAAGGTCACACCGACCCCTATCTTCGTTGTCGCCTTGAGTCACGGTGTAATCACAATCCCTTTTTGCTCTGTTCACATGCTGATGAGCTGTATGAAGACACACGATGGATGTCACAAAGTCCTCAGATCTATATTAAGTCATTCATGTGTCTCTTTAGAGA
>NW_015643507.1:0-498 GCF_001515625.1 Sinocyclocheilus rhinocerous | reverse complement strand
TGCAGAACACCCAATCCCTGTTCCCTGCATCTCCCTCCTGCATAATCTGTTTTTCTTTTTCTCCTTGTAGCTGGAAATCTGCTCACAGACTATTTGCGGGCTATATATATATTTTAATAATTACAGTCTTGCTCACGAGAAGTCCGGTCTGACGCACGCGGGTTCTGGCGTTATTTCCTTATCATTTCTCTCGTGTGTTTTGTTGTGAAACGTAGTTTGCGGACCAGACAGAGTTGTCGGCGATTCTTCCTATTGTGAAGTCATGCAATGTGAAACCCCATGTTGCCGATCCATCGTGCAATGTGAACACAGCAGCGACTGACTGATACCCCAGATAGTCACGCAGTGTGAAAACAACGGCGATCCGACGAGTTTGAAAATCATGCGTGAACTCGGCATTAGAACATTCGTCAACCAATCAGATTCAAGCATTCAACAGCCCTGTAGTATATAAGTATATATATATATATATATATATAGAGAGAGAGAGAGAGAGAG
>NW_015643506.1:0-495 GCF_001515625.1 Sinocyclocheilus rhinocerous | reverse complement strand
AGTTGTGTCTGCTAATATTATTTAATGGAGCTAACATGAACTAACAATAAAAAAAAATATTTTTATTAATCAATGTTAACAAATAATATTAACTACTGCAACAGTTAGCTTTTGCACATTGTTAGTTAATATTAACCTGCTATAACTAAAGTTAACTAATGGGACCTTATTGAAAGTGTTGCCTATTGCTCTTTCGTTCATTTGAACTTTAATCTTTTGCACTCTAATATTGAAACACTTGTTTACTTTATATTTTTGTGTATTTTTTTTTCTTTAAATAAATTCTTTCTTTAGTAAAAGATCTTTAATAAAGTTATTTAACCTGTTAGGAGGACAACTCCTACTTTTTTTTTACTCACTAAATTTGATTCTGTCACATACCCAATGTACATACAAATTAAAAGTACTACATAATTAGCCAATTAAATAGAGTCAGAAGCAAAATTATTTAAAAACTTTGTGTAGGCCTACTTTCTGTATTCTGATAAATTAAAT
>NW_015643505.1:0-509 GCF_001515625.1 Sinocyclocheilus rhinocerous | reverse complement strand
CGCTAGCATGTTTCTAGCATGATTAGCAAGTGACTAGCATGTCATTAGCATGATTAACATGTGACTAGCATGTTTTTAGCATGATTAACAAGTGATTAGCATGTCGTTAGCATGATTAGCAAGTCACTAGCATGTTACTAACAAGTTTCTAGCATGATTAGCAAGTTACTAGCATGTCGCTATCATGTTTCTAACATGATTAGCATGTTGCTAGCATGTTTCTAGCATGATTAGCATGCTACTAGCATGTTGCTAGCATGATTAGCAAGTGACTAGCATGTCATTAGCATGATTAGCAAGTTACTAGCATGTCGCTATCATGTTTCTAGCATGATTAGCAAGTGATTAGTATGTCGATCAGAATAGATAGAAATAATCAGATAGATAGATAGATAGAAAGAAATAGTCAGATAGATGGATAGATAGATAGATAGATAGAAAGAAATTGTCAGATAGATAGATAAATAGATAGAAAGAAATAGTCAGATAGATAGATAGATAGAAAGAAA
>NW_015643504.1:274-635 GCF_001515625.1 Sinocyclocheilus rhinocerous | reverse complement strand
GCTGTGCTGTGATTTCGGCTATACTTGCATGTAAAATAGAGTTAGTAAAATAGAGTTGCTGTTTGATGTTTCTTATATGCAACAGAAATCGCAGCGCTTATGAGGCGGGGCAACGTAATGGTCATGCTAGTGTAATTGCTCACAAAATTTAGTCGCACCAGCAGAAAAAACGGTCACAAAATGCGACCATTTGGTTGCAGTCTGGAGCCCTGTATAGGAAGTGACGAAAACTGTTGAAAATTCTAGAAAATTGTTCTTATCCTGTAAGTCCCCACTCTTTTGTGCCCTAAGGTAGAAATGCCCTAACAGTAGGGAAAACTCAAGTGTATACTTTACATTTTGGACAACCATTGTTTTTTTT
>NW_015643504.1:0-233 GCF_001515625.1 Sinocyclocheilus rhinocerous | reverse complement strand
TTACATTTACATTTTGGTTATTGTTTTCTTTCTCACTTTAGATGCTGGAGAAAAAACAGCCAGGCTAAAGCATTCAAAGTGGAAACTTCTGTCGTGGCTCAATAATCCAGGATTGGGATGCTGGAAGAAGCAGAAGAAGCAGAAGATCAGAGATCAGGCAGAGATCTACTGGTGCCGCTGAGGGAACAGATTTACCGATTTATGTGTTAGTTAAACCAAACATTTTCATCACT
>NW_015643503.1:261632-276558 GCF_001515625.1 Sinocyclocheilus rhinocerous | reverse complement strand
TCGGGGGCCAGTTCTCCTCTGACCAGACGAAACCAGCAGTGTGTGAGTGAGTGAGAGAGAGAGTGTGTGAGTGAGAGAGTGAGAGTGTGTGTATGTGTGCGCGAGTATGTGTATGTGTGTGTGTGTGTGTATATGTGTGTGTGTGTGTGTGAGTTGTGTGTGTGTGAGTGTGTGTGTGTGTGTGTGTGTGTGTGAGAGTGTGTGTGTGGAGGACAGTGTCTCACCCAGAGGATCTCCCAGCATCTCAGCCAGCAGCCGGTACTCGATGTTCTGATACGTGATTCCCACGACGTGACAGATGACTGGAGAACAAACACATGACATTCAGACCAAAACACAGTGAAAATCATGCCTGTGTTTCACTGAGAACAGCACTGCCAACACATGAGATCCATAAATCACAACACATCCGAACTCACTGCACCTTTAGAGGAAATTCATATTAATAATAATAATAATAATAATAATAATATGTAAGCGCAGAAGTCTCGTAGTTCTGTGTATGCAGTGGTTTAGAGACTCATATGATGAAAAATAAATGTAAGCATCAAATATATGTAAAACTTATGACTGTTTTGGTGCAAGAAATCTTGTCTAATGTTATAACTTTATTTCTATGGACACTTGTTTCTGCCACGGGATAAAAAATAAAAAAAGGTAATTGCAACTTTGTAGCTCACAATTCAGACTTTTTCTTGCAATTGTGAGAAAAACAGATAATTTCGAGGAAAAAAAGTCAGAATTGCGAGAAAATGATAATATTCAGATATAAACACGGAGTTGTGAGACATAAACAAAGAATTATGCAAAAACCCAATTCTGAGAAAAACGAACTGAGATATTACAAGACAGAAATGCACAGAAAAAAGTGAGATAAAAAGTCATTATTACCTTTTTTTAATTCCATAGTGGAAACAGGCTTCCATATGTTTCAGTGAACAGCAGATGATGAAATATAATAATTTATATTATTAGTAACACAACAATAACTTACATTTCCGCACTGAGTCCTCAAATCCTGTGATTCCATCAATGAGATCTCGATTCTCCTCCAGACTGGCCTGAGACACACAATTATTACAATTATGAGTGTAACTTCCGTTAAGCTGCAAACAATCAGTGAAAGTCTCGCTCTATGAATGCAATAATATGTTTTTATTAAACTGGATACACTGAGATGACATTATTCTACTCACACTTCAACCATCCAACATTAAAATGACATATAAAAGTGTAAAAGCATAAGTGTGTGTGTGTGTGTGTGTGTGTGTGTGTGTACCCAGAAGCTCTGGAAGTGGCACGTCTCCAGCAGGTTCCCCAGATACAGGATCTGTCTTATCGGACGCTCCTCCTGCTGCGACACCGCAGTCAAGGAAACACCTGGAAATCCCACTAAAACATCCAGCAGCATTGATGATAATCAGAAATGTTTGTTGAGCAGCAAATCAGCATATTAGAATGATTTCTGAAGATCATGTGACACTGAAGACTGGAGTAATGATGCTGAAAATACAGCTTTGATCACAGAAATAAATTACAGTTTAACAGATATTCACATAGAAAACAGTTGATTTAAATAGTAAAAATATTTCACAATGTTACTGATTTTGCTTTATTTCTGATCAAATAAATGCAGGCTTGGTGAGCAGAAGAGAATTCTTTAAAAAAACATTTAAAATCTTATTGTTCAAAAACTTTTGAGTTGTAGTGTATTTTTGGCGTTTTTGCCTTTGTTATGATTGGACAGTGTAGAGCAGACAGGAAGTGATGTGTGTGAGAGAGAGAGAGAGGGACACACACACAGAGAGAGAGAGAGAGAGAGAGAGAGAGCACCTGGAGTTCGGCAAGAACATCCTGGGACTCAGAGAAACGCCCCTAGTCTCGGCTGCAGGGCAGAATTGGGCAGATTCCCCCTTCTAGCAGAAATCCAGAAGAGAACAGCCAAGTTCTGGTTCCATCTATCAGACACACTGACAGATGATTACCATCACTGCGCTCTTACTTACAGGGCAGGACACCCAGAGAGTGACCCCATGCACTATTTAGTGGAAAAACATCAACTCAGTTCAACAATTCAGTTAAGACACGCAAAAATTAAAGAAATTGGAAAAATAACCCAGGAAGAATACATCCATGATTGGCAGATCAAAGTAGCACAAATGAACAAACTAAAGTACTTTTATACAGATAAAAGAGAGAGAGAGAGAGAGAGAGAGAGAGACACACACAGAGAGACAGAGAGAGAGAGAGAGAGAGAGAGACACACACACACACACACACACACACACACACACACAGAGAGAGAGGATCCGGAGGAGTAATGATGCCGAACATCTTCACTCAGGAAGCGCACTGTAAAGGATACGTGGGTCTGGTCGATCATACACTTGCAGAGCGTGAAGTCTGTGTGCGGCAGGTTGGTGAGGGCTTTGAGCAGGATCTGAGCCGTGACGGTGGTCTGGAAGTACGCCGGGTTGAACTGGTACCTGAAGACACAAGCACAGCGATGAGTGAGCGCACAGCTCTAGTGTAGAGCCCTTGATAGTGCGCACCCCTCACAGTTTGAGCACGCCCAGGTTGGCCTCCAGGTCGTAGGTGTTTTCTCTGGCCTGAGTGTCCACATACCGCTCCAGCGTGGACAGATTCTCCGGGTTATACCTGTTATCATGCACATTCATTAGATTTGACTCATTATTGATACTGATCAATAATATTAATAAATAATTATATTAATGATATTAATACTACTTGTATCAGCTGTAGAGCTGCGTTTAGATCAATTAAACTCGCTTTATAGCTGAACTTTGCAACATTGACACTGTTATTGAACTGAATTGATATCAATAACGGAACATTGTTTTCCGTAGAGCTGATATTTAAGTCATTTCATAATTTTAACAGTGTTGATTTCTGTGAAGCTGCTTTGAATCAGTCTGTACTGTACTGTATAAAGCGTATTCGAATTATTACACGCTTTTTTGGAACATATTTTCTTTTTCTTTGCATTTTTATATCAATATGGTATAAGACTGTCCTATTTAAATCAATGTGACAAACGAGTTAGATCAAAAGTAATCTGATTATATTACCTAAAATGTGTAAGGATTACGTTACTGACTACAATTTTTGTATGTAATTTGGAATCAGCAACAGATTACAATGAGTAAATAATCTACCCAGCTCTGAATATAAACCTATTCCCTTTAACAGATTATCTATAAGCCTACAATAAAACGTGGTCATGAGTGGTTTAAAAAGTTAGTGCTGCATGGTGCAAGATTATGTTTTCATCAGTCTTTTTACTGTATATGCCTTTTTTAGATAATGTTCGACTTAATGTTAGATGAAGTGCTTTACAATTTTAAAAAAAAGGCAGCGATAAGTTGTAATAAGTTCCTATAACAAGAGCTGAATGTGATTTATTTTAACGTGACAATAAAAGACAACCCACAAACAAATGTGTGACATCCATTTATTACGCAATTAAGAGAAATTTCAAAGTACAAAGATCAGTTTATTGAAACACCTGAATGTTCTGTAGTCAGACTCTGAATAAAGGAGAAACAAAAACAGCCACAAATCAAGCAGGATTCAGTAATAATGTTTCCATGTCTGCCTGAGGAGTCGTGAGACGCTGAAGGGATGAGTAGAAAACTGCTCTGTAATGAAGGAAATTCTCGTGGCGACTGTGTGTGTGTGTGTGTGTGTGTGTGTCTGTCTGTCTCTGTGTGTGTGTGTGTGAGGCCGATCAGTCACGGGCTGGTACATGCAAACAGGAAGTACCCTAATAGTCTGCTGCCAAAAAAACAGAGAGACACCACGTACATCACCACCCACCGCCCCACCAGGACTGAACTCTAAAACTACCAACAAACAGCAAGAGAGAGACACACACAGAGAGAGAGAGAGAGGGGAGCTCAGGCACGTTCTCCACGGATGCGGCGCGCCAGCTGGATGTCTTTGGGCATGATGGTGACGCGCTTGGCGTGGATGGCACACAGGTTAGTGTCCTCAAACAGACCGACCAGATACGCCTCGCTGGCCTCCTGCAATTACTTTATTTAAAATGATTTCAGTAACAAACAAAAATATCATATGATTAAGTAAATTATGTAAATGAATGAATAAAACGTGATTTAAATAAATAAAAATACATGATTAAAGCAAATTGATTAAAATAAATTAAAATTAATAATTGATTAAAACAAATAAATGTGATTAAATATTTCAATCATTTTATTTTAAACTATTTTAATATCATCATTTAAGTAATTAACCTATTTTAATCATTTTTTAAATTAGTTTCTGATTTAAATTTATTTTAATCACATTTATTTATTATAAATTAATTGATTTATTGTTTATTTTAATCAAATGTATTTCTTTAGTTAATTAGTTTAATCTTATTTTTGTTAATTATTTATATTACACTTTTTTTCCCTCCAAACTTTTCACGAACCAGCTTAAAAACCCCTGCTTAAAAAAATATCTATTTCAAAAAATAATATAATCATGTCATACAGACACACAGTTATAAAAGTACAGTTGAGGATAGAAGGATCAAAATGATGCTTGAAAACAACAGCAAGCTCAACATGTCAATCATGCCACAAAAGCCAGCCTCATTATAATCATATATTAATGAGCCGACCAATCAGAGGACAGGAAACAGACCAGACTGTCGGCGTAAGCCCCGCCCCTCATCTGTGAACATCATGGCGCCTGTTTGATCCGCGCCGAAAACTGAGCGAGAAAAGAGAAGAACTAACGATAAAACTTCGACAATTTCTCTACGAAGCACCCCGCTGTTCGTACCAGTTGTACTCGGACTACAAAGAAAACACTCTAGGGATGCACTATCAGACATTTAAAGCAGGAATGGAGGCGTTTATGGTGTTTTTCGGCGTTTGTGAAATATCCGTTTATTTTGGATGGATTTCGCGGCTGAAGCGCTTCAGGATTTCACTCAAATAAACACAAACCCGCTCAAACCGACACGAATTCACACAGAACACGACATTTTCCGCCTAAAACAACAATTAAACCGAACACATTTGTATTTTCTCGGCCTTGACGGCCTTACCTCAGTAGAAGTGGTGTTTAAAGAGTGTTTCGAGCGGAGCTTCGGTGTTATTTACCGTCTCTCGCGCACAATGGCAGCGGAAATGCGCCAATCGGCGGCTCCCACAATGCACCGCGGCAGCCACAGCGCGCTTCAGCGTGTGAGCAACTCCTCTTCATCTGTTAAAACCACACGATACTGTCTGCACACTCTTATTAGCAGCGTTCATCAGTGCTCTGACAGTTTCTCTGGCTGAGAGTACTGTGGTGATACCGTGGGAATACTATGGTACTATGATTAGGGCTCTCAATCTTTTAGATTCCACAGACCCCTAAATACAATCCTCCATTATACTGTAAAAATCATATAAATACGTGTAACATTATTTAATCTATTAGGCTACATTCCATTATTTTGCTTAATTCTGCTCACTATAGCACTGTACTGTTTGATACAGTCATTTATTTATTTAATCAATTTTTGATATTTTATTTAAATAATTTTTATTTATTTAAATTAATTTGTAATTATTTATTGTAATCTTTTTATTTAAATCAAATGTTTCTTTAATTTGAATCTAATTTATTTTAATACATTTTTGCTTAATTATATTTATTAATTATTTTAGTAATATTAATATATTAATGACTATTTTATTTATTTTATTTAATGCGCTTTTTATTATTATTACTTTTACATTTTTATTTATTTAAATCACTTTTTATTTCTTTATTTTAACCATTTTTATTTATTGTAATCAAATTTATTTAAATATTTTTTAATTGTAGCATTATTTACTTATACATTTTTATTCAAGTACATATTTGTAATTACTTATTGTAATCTTTTTATTTTATTTAAATCAAATGTTTCTTTATTTTTAATCTAATTAATTTAAATACATTTTTGCTTAATTATATTTATTAATTATTTTAGTAATATTAATATATTAATGACTATTTTATTTATTTTATTTAATGCGCTTTTTATTATTATTACTTTTACATTTTTATTTATTTAAATCACTTTTTATTTCTTTATTTTAACCATTTTTATTTATTGTAATCAAATTTATTTAAATATTTTTTAATTGTAGCATTATTTACTTATACATTTTTATTCAAGTACATATTTGTAATTACTTATTGTAATCTTTTTATTTTATTTAAATCAAATGTTTCTTTAATTTGAATCTAATTTATTTTAATACATTTTTGCTTAATTATATTTATTAATTATTTTAGTAATATTAATATATTAATGACTATTTTATTTATTTTATTTAATGCGCTTTTTATTATTATTACTTTTACATTTTTATTTATTTAAATCACTTTTTATTTCTTTATTTTAACCATTTTTAAATAATTTTATTTTATTAGCTTTTTATTATTTATTAATATCAGTTTAATTTTATTTACTTTTACATTTTTATTTATTGTAATCAAATGTATTTAAATAATTTATTAATTGTAGCATTATTTACTTACACATTTTTAAGTCACTTTTTATTATTTCTCGATTTTTACTTATTTTAATCAAATTTATATATTTACACACATTTTAATATTTATTTATTTTAGTCAATTTTTCTTTAATTTTATTATTATTATTTTTTAAAAACATTTTTAACACTGTTTCTGTAAACTTTTCCTTTAACCCCAATATGACTGCCTTCTGGGATTTACCAAGATTCACTTTTATCACTGTCGGCTACAGCCACGTTAACCTCCTAACATCACATAATTACACTGTTAACTGAGAAAACGATACTGGAGGTGAAATATTTCCACAAAACAGACTCAATAACAGTTCAACACCAATTTATTGTCCAATTCTGTATTCGTGTAGTACAAAGATTTGCTTTTTAGACTTACACACATACAAAAACAAAGCAAACATAATCATCTTGTGATAAAACCATGAAAGAGTGTAGAAAAACCTGAGTGAGCGTCTACCTAAACAACTCATGAAGAATCTATCAAATGGTATAAAATACAGTCTGTGGCTACATATGCTCATCAAAAACACCAGACTCAACAGAACGACCCCCCGCCAATCCCAGAATGCATCACTGAAATCATATCTCAGGAAAATAAAGAAAATCATTATAAAGCACTCAAACAATACACATACAAAACATATTTCAAGAAAAAAACAAACAAAAGTGTTTCATGATGATTCTGGCTCTTCCAGTGAGGAGTTTAGCACCCGAAATCAGTCACTCAGATTTAACGTCCATTTCTTTCATTCAGGAACAGGACGTGTTGATTAGTGCCTGGAGTCCTTAATTAATCACCCTGAGGGCTTCAACTCTTGTGCTTTAAATCACACACCGACACGACACAAGAGCTCGTCTGAGAGTACACACACACACACACACACACAGAGAGAGAGAGAGAGGGGAGCTCAGGCGCGTTCTCACACCACTCGCGGCTCAGTACCTGTAGCGATGGGGCTTCTTGACTCCTCCAGTAGAGGGCGCACTCTTACGATCCGCTTTAGTCGCCAGCTGCTTACGAGGAGCTTTTCCTCCGGTGGATTTACGAGCGGTCTGCTTCGTACGGGCCATTCTGACACACGATCACCTCAAACACAACATATTACACACTTATTTGGACCCCCAAATATGATCATCCTTATATAAGGGGCCCCATCCTAAAAATGTGAAACGCTTCTAAATATTTTCATGTGTAAAGTTAATAAAATGTAACTATTATTTTCTATTGTTATTATTATTCTATTTCTGTTTTTGGTATAAATTGTTCATATTTGTTTGCGTTACATTGTGTTTTCTCTACTCACTATAGTATTGTTATGTTAGAGGTATTTGTTTTTTATTTTAATAATTTAGTTTAAATGTTTTTGTTTATTCAGTTATTCATATATTATTGATTATTCAAACTAATATTATTCAATATTAGTCCAATAAATCAAATGTTATTTATTTTATTCAATTTATTTCAATCTAATTAATTATTTCAATTATTTTGATTTTTATTTCAATTAAATTTGATTTTTTTAATCAAATGTAATTATTTAAACTGTTGTAAATGTAGTTATTTTAACATCAAATAATATATCGACACAAAATCACAAAAGTGCGAACGTGTTTAAACAGTAAATTTGATATTTACATCATAAACACACACTTCAGGGTAGATGACTAAAATCAGATTGCAATAATGCACTTTTTCAAATAAATAAGACAGGAATACAATATTTTTGATGTGTAATTAACTAAATGTATACATGTTCAAAGAGTACAAATGCAATATAATGAGGTTAATGATATATCAGTTGTGTGCCAATGGTAAAAAATAAAATAAATAAAATTTGTACATAAATTAGACCAAAAAAAATTATAAATGTGTTTCACTTTAAATGAGTTTCAATGTAAGCCTTGTATTTGAAAATATAATGGCTTTTCGTGCTGTTCTCATTCAGATGATGGTGCACTTCGCTAAAATAATGAAGTTTTGGGTTTGATTACGTTCACGCTTCCCGTTATTACAGCTGGTCTCACGGGGTTTCCCACGGTTTCAGTGACGCCAGTCAATCAACACATTCTCCGCCCATTTACAAGCGGTTGGGGCGTGGCTTCACTCACGCCGCGCCAATCAGCGCTCAGTGTGCCCGTCCAGCCCCGCCCCCTCGGGCTGATGACATAATGGCTGCTCGAAATGTGAGAGAAGAGACAAAACAGCAGTTTATCGTGCGAAGCGACACGATTTCTAACGCGTTACCGCTCTACCGAGCACGTTTAGCGACGTACAGCGGTGGCGCACACTTTCAGCAAGTGTTTGAGAAAACTACTGCGAGCAAAAGCGCGAGAATGAGTTTATTTCATCGAAGCGAATAAAAGCGCGTTATTGCAGCTCGAGACGCTTTAATAGCGATTTCAGCGCACTATACTCCTATTCATCACCGAGCTGAATGTCATCGGCTCCCGTTACCGGTAACCGGGCGCGGACTCACCTGTCCGGTGTTTCGGGAGGTTTTGTTCCGCTGCGGCGGGTTTTTGCTGCTTGAAGAGAGTTTGAGGTGAAATGGCTGATCAGGGTTGCCAGGTTTTTACAACAAAACCCGCCCAATTGCTACTCAAAACTAAACCAATGGCGTTTCCAGGGGGCTCCCCGGCAAAAATCTCGTTCCGGGGGATAAAATACACGTTTTTTGGCGTTGTTCCTCCGATAAAATTTACATTCCAGTGGCTAAATATCCCGTTTTTGGGGTCGTATCAACCCGCGGACATGAAAAACTACCCGCGGCAACAGTGTTAAAGAAGCCCATTTCCGCGCGAAAACCACACACTTGGCAACCCTGCTGATAGTCTCCCATCATCCGCCGACAGTGTTGCCAAGTCCTCGGTGTTTCCCTGGAAGTGGGCTAGTTTAACACTGTTGGAGCCAAGGGCGTAGCTACGTGGTGGCCAGTGCCACCCCTGATGAAAGCTTGGCCACCCCTGTGCAAACCTAACAGGCGCTGCGCAGACCGATCACTGTATGACATCTTGCACCGCGAGAGCAGACGGCTCCGTACGTTTCCGAGCACACCTAACTTAACACAGACAGATGACATTTTTCGCCGTTCTGCAAACATTCTGCGCTATGCAGATTGAACAGTTGAGAACCGCCTAGACAAAACAAACCTCTGTGTGGAGGAGGCTATAAGCCGTAACATTTTTTTCAGTCAGAGTATGTTAATGTTGTGGAGCGGCAACAATTTCCTTCCGCTCTGCATTCAGTGATCATCTGCTCTAGCTTTGCTCGGGTTTGACCATTTCTCACTCCTCACTTAACCTTACTCTTCGCACATTGAGACCCGCCTAGACAAAACAAACCTCTGTGTGGAGGAGGCTATAAGCCGTAACATTTTTTTCAGTCAGAGTATGTTAATGTTGTGGAGCGGCAACAATTTCCTTCCGCTCTGCATTCAGTGATCATCTGCTCTAGCTTTGCTCGGGTTTGACCATTTCTCACTCCTCACTTAACCTTACTCTTCGCACACTGATAAGAGAAACGCTCCATGACATAATATGCTGCTAATTGAAGCATCACTGAAAAAAATATTTCAGTAAGCTATTTGGAAAAATCACAAAGTTCTGTCCAGAATGTAGCCTATAAATTAAAAATAAATGGCAATAGGCTAGAAAAGCTTCAACGTGTTTTATTGTATATGTTAAAAAAGGATGTTCTGTTTCCATTTGCTAGGATGTATGGGTCTGATCTTGAAGACCTTGTACATGAGCTATACCAAATAAAGAGAATTTTGGATCGAAAGTTGAGTGTTCTGGGGATTCTAAGCATAGAATGTAGAAGAGCAAAATCAATAAATCTTGATGAGTTTGTGGATATCTTTGCCAGAAATCACAAGAACCGTAGGATTCAGCTACTATAATTTAGAGACAAGTAAAATGTTCTGTCCCTTGAGTGAACTCATAGTGTTTAGAAATGCAGTGGGTTTGCAATTTGTCTGTAAAGTAATGCAAAGACTCAAGGCACTTGCTTTTTCTTGGTAAATAAAGTGCATTTTCACCTGTCAGAGTTCAGAGATTTAGTACGAACATTTAGATTTTTCTTAAGACATGGGATAGTATGAATTCATGAACAATAATTAATTTAGCATTTGGACACAGAAAATGGCTACAGTTTCTTATTTTACATGCTTCATGTTGTTTGAGATATCTTTCCAAATGTTTCTATAATTGTTCAAATTTTTTCTTTTTTGTAATGTTACTTGACTAATTAGAGTCCAATAAGATTTTTGTTTACTGATTTTAAGCTTTTTGTCATTTTATTCTGCAAATTATTAGCATATATATTGCTTTTTTGTATGCTTTGGAAATAAATTGCCAACTTTAAATTAACTGTGTACATTTGTAATCTATAAATTCTGTAGAATTTCTGTCTGTAAAACAGAACATGTAAAACATGGTCACAGTCAGATGTGTTTTTTAAATTTATTTTTGTTTTGTTTTTGTGGCCACCCCAATAAAATCACTGGGTCTTACCTGGCCACCCCTGAAAATAAGTTCTGGCTACGCCCCTGGTTGGAGCGACCCCAATAACGTGATATTTATCCCCTGGAATGCGAATTTTACTAGGGGAACAATGCCAAAAAAAGTCTACAAGACCCCCCTTGGAAGACCCCCACCGAGAAAAGATTGGGCTAGTTTTGTGTAGCAATTGGGGGGGGTTTGTTGTGAAAACCTGGCAACCCGCGGCTCTGCGCTTTGACTCAATCACAGCGTTCGTATTTACATTTTATACGGGGAAATGTTTCAAATATAAAAAGCTCTCAATCACTTTTACTAAAGGACAAAGACTAGTTTTTATATATTTAGGCTATTTTTATTGAGAACATCTTATAAACATAGAAAGTGGCTGTTAAAACAAAGGATAAAAAAGTGGTATAGTCAAAATAAATCACTTAAAAGTCAAATATTTCAAGTGTTTTTAAAGCTTTCTTATTAATTGGAAATAGTCTCAAAGTACTACTGTAGTTCAGCAAGAAGAAGGTACAAAAGTGGGTCCTGCCGTTCAAAACATTGCAATTTGTACATTCTGTAAACACAACAACAAAAATGATTAAATACATTTAGTTTTTCTGTTTTGTTTTTTTCCAATTAACATCAAAACTAAACATTTTCCAAATGTAGAAGTGAAAATATTTTTATTAAAACAATACTTCAGGTTTGTTTGCAGTACAGCTATATGATTAATTAAAATTTGTAGTTATATATTTATAAGTTATAAATAGCCTAATTAAATACAACGCACTCATTGTGTACATTAATGTTTTTGCTTTGTAACACCACCTCAGAATTAATTTCTGTAATTACATCTATAATTACACCGCGGCAGCACGTTTTATATGCAATACAATTCTTTTTTTTTTTTTCTTTTTTTTTTACTTTTTTTTGTAAATTAAATGTGACATTACACCAAGAAGAAGGTACAAAAGTGGGTCCTGCCGTTCAAAACATTGCAATTTGTACATTCTGTAAACACAACAACAAAAATGATTAAATACATTTAGTTTTTCTGTTTT
Source organism: Sinocyclocheilus rhinocerous (assembly GCF_001515625.1). Lineage (NCBI taxonomy): Eukaryota > Metazoa > Chordata > Actinopteri > Cypriniformes > Cyprinidae > Sinocyclocheilus > Sinocyclocheilus rhinocerous. The sequence goes on along the minus strand of NW_015643503.1, from coordinate 264,443 downwards.
GTTTTTTTCCAATTAACATCAAAACTAAACATTTTCCAAATGTAGAAGTGAAAATATTTTTATTAAAACAATACTTCAGGTTTGTTTGCAGTACAGCTATATGATTAATTAAAATTTGTAGTTATATATTTATAAGTTATAAATAGCCTAATTAAATACAACGCACTCATTGTGTACATTAATGTTTTTGCTTTGTAACACCACCTCAGAATTAATTTCTGTAATTACATCTATAATTACACCGCGGCAGCACGTTTTATATGCAATACAATTCTTGTTTTTTTTGTTTTTTTTAAACTTTTTTTTGTAAATTAAATGTGACATTACACTGAAAAAATTGTTTCTTTTATTATTTAATCTCTCTGAATCAACCTTAATACATGATTTCTACAAACAAAACTAAATGTCACGGGTTAAATCAGATTTAATGAATTTAATGACGTTTGGCTGTGTACTAGTAGTTCAAATCATGGGATCCACACAGCTAGGAGTAATACCTCCACACGAGAGCAATGCTTTGGGCGGTTCATGTAAACACACACAGATGAGAGATGCTCAGTACACGCAAGGCAGCAGTTTGTATGGCACTCGTCGACAGTACTCCCGCCAGGCGTCTCTGTGCTTCTTCAGACAGGATTCTTCGATCTCATTGGCTCGTTGCCTCAATAAATGAAAGCACTGTAGCGCCGGCAAGTACGGCAAAACACTGGTGAACCCTGCATGACACAAACCAGCTCAATTACTCATGCACTGCTGGCACTAAACCGTAAAACCGATCTGAATGCGTTCTGCTCTTTTAAACCATACCGCATGGCAGACACCAGGCAAACATCATCAGGATGTCTCCTGAGTAATTGGGGTGTCGGACCCATCCGAACCATCCGGACACCAGCAGACTGCTTCCCGCCGGGCTGCGGATTGTGTTCAGACCTTTGAGAGAGACTGAGATCATCAGCATGGACCTGCATTCACCTTTAAGCCGAATCAAAGTTCAGTGCTTTCTTGTCATGCATTTATGAACTGGCGTGTTCAAGCAGAATGAGGATGAGAAGAGGTCACATACGAGCGTAGGCCGGATCACTGGGATTTCTGCGGAAACCATCTTTCTGCTCGTTAGACAGGTAATACATCAGGAAGCCAGCAGCTGTTAATAAACTGCACTGAGAATTACAACAATCACTGCATCACAAAGATTTGCATCGTCTACTTGAATGTGAACCAAACATTTGAAATACATCATTTACTTGAACACAGATATTGAGTCTTGCTTTCTGGAAAACTGATCAAAAGACAATACCTCGTGCATATTTAAACATAACATTTATTATTAATCAGCTGGGTAGGTATGGTGATATTTAATTAGTTCATTTTTGTAAAAATTGTAGCTTGATTTAAGAAAGCTTAGATATTTGTACTGGAAATCAAGACCAAGTTAATGAGATGGATGTTATATTCTATTATGTGAGGTCACCGAAGAGCAGACAGATGGGGACGGCAGACAGGAAGTGGATGTGATTGGGTCTCTGAAGCAGGAAGTAAGCAGGCAGACTGGAGAAGAAAGGGATCCAGATAAACTCGCCCAAAATCATGATGAACCCAATCGGCTCGTCCGTGAACTCTTTGGTCGTCAGCACAGAGCCCTGGTCCAAACACATCAGACACCAGAAATACAATTCATTACCTGTTCTGTTTAAGTGAATAACAAACCACATGAAATACAAACAATACTGCTACTGATAAAAACCAGTTAGTCCGGCGGACCTCATCGACGAGGAAGTCCAGTATGTAAATGAGCTGGAAGACGACGACGAGCAGCAGAGCGAGAGACGAGTTCTTCATCTCTACAGCAGTCAGGAGATAATTCAGATCCATCACGGCCTGCAGGACCGACACAGACATCAGTGAGCGTTCATTTGACCAACACAGAACCATGATTTCCTCAGACTCACCCAGCCGATAAACCCAACCCTGACCATCACGAAGTGCTTGACGTCGATGAGGCCCAGACGAGGATCCATACTGTGACCCAGAACAAACTTCAGCAGGGGCTTTGCTGTGCAACACAAACACACACACATGACCTCTGACCTCAGGCGCTGTGGATAGACAGGGAGGAGTTGAGGGGTCATACCGGTGTTGTAGGTCACATGTGCGGAGGACGGCGTTCTGATTGGACACAGGAACAGCGTGAGGCTGAAGATCAGAGAGACGGCCATGGCTGCGCTCACCAGAGAGAAGATCCTGACCGTCCCAGCACCGGCCCGCAGAACACCAGCGAACCACAGAACCAGCATCAGAACCACAGTCAGGAGAAACGCATGCAGACCTGCAAAGAAGATGCTCGTGTGTGTCGCCATCGGCACTTTAACAGAACTCATCTCAGATCAACCCACAGCGAACACAAAAACCCTGAAAGAACACATCTAGAACGGGCTACTGTCTTAATATCTGTGCCCAGTCTCTTACCGTTGGTTGATTGCATTTAAATGTATTGCCACATCAACTTCATAGGCTAGATACACACTCAATATTCAACCATAAATGCAAACATTCTTAGAGTAAAGCAATAATCCCCGTGAAGCCGTGGTTTACAGTGAATTTATAACAGCTAAGGGGCGTTGTTAGGTACGACGTGAAGCGGAGTTATAGCTGTTATAGATTCACTGTAAACCACGGCTTCACGGGGCTTGTTTTTATAAAACGGTTATTCCATATACGTAGTAAGGTTTCACAAAATAAAGCAGAGCAAATAAAGTGTAATGATATTAATAAAAACAGTATTCTTCCACCAAACAATGTAGTTCCTCAGAA
>NW_015643503.1:257956-261494 GCF_001515625.1 Sinocyclocheilus rhinocerous | reverse complement strand
CAATAAGCCCCAAGAAGCCGTGGTTTACAGTGAATTTATAACAGCTAAGGGAGGTTTTAGCCTAACAACGCCCCTTAGCTGTTATAAATTCACTGTAAACCACGGCTTCACGGGGTTTATTGCTTTTATAAAACGGTTATTCCATATAGGTAGTACGGATTTACAAAATAAAACGGAGCAAATAAAGTGTAATGATATTAATAAAAACAGTATACTTCCACCAAACAATGTAGCTCCTCAGAAACAGTTGTGGTTGCAACAAAGTGGTTGCCGAGCAACAGACAAACGTAAACAAAGGTGTATGTTACTTTGTAGAGTAATTTACAACAGCTTCGAACGCGGCTCAACCAATCAGAATCAAGGACCGGAACTATCTGTTTCATAAAAAAGGCTAAACAATTCTGTCATACAACTCTGTGAGTCCATCTTACAAAATGAATCAAGTCACCTTTATTCGTATAGCGCTTTATACGATACAGATTGTGTCAAAGCAGCTTTACAGTGTTAAACAGGATAATAGTGTGTCGATAATGCAGGAGGACAATAGTAAACACTCAGCTAAAGTCAGTTCATCGTTGATTCAGTGATGTCTCAGATCAAACAAAAACATCCTGAAAGAAAACATGTCGAAAAGGTTATTGTCTTGATACTTGTGCCCAATCTCTTATTGTTGCTTAATTAGATATATTTAAATCTGTTGCCATATCAGCTTCATTAGTTATTATATGGCAGATACAGATTCGACATTAAACAAACAATACAATAAACACTTTTTAATACAAAAAAGAACAATAAATACAAAACATTTATAAAATTCTACTTGGAAAAAAAAGACTCAAATTTTGTTGAAAAAGTGTTTCTTGGTCCATCTTACAAAATAATTCCTTAAAGTTTATTCTAATAAAAATAGTTGTCTCATGACGTTGAAAATTTGGCATGCGTATATATAGAATTCTATAAAAGATTCTTTAAATGCACTTGTGATAAAAATTGTAAAAGTCTTCTTAAGTTTGTCTTACAAGTCCTTCAAAACTTGTTGTCTCATGCCGTTAAGAATTGGAGACCAAACACATGTTTTACAGACAAGGTAGTGCTACAATGGACATTTTGGTGGTTCTTCACCAGTCACTCTTAAAAATAAAGGTTCTACAAAGAGGTTTTTGCAGTGATGTCATAGAAGAACCATTCTGGGTTCCCCAAAGAACCTTTCAGTGTACAGCTCTGAAAAGAACCATTTTTTCTTAGTGTGAAGAACATTTGTGACCCTGGAGCACAAAACCAGTCTTAAGTGTCAATTTTTATAAATTGAGACTTATGCATCATCTGAAAACTGAATAAATCATCTTTCCATTGATGTATGGTTTGTTAGGATAGGACAATATTTGGCTGAGATACAACTATTTGAAAATCTGGAATCTGAGGGTGCAAAAAAATCTAAATATTGAGAAAATCATCTTTAAAGTTGTTCAAATGAAGTTCTTAGCAATGCATATTACTAATCAAACATTAAGTTCTGATATATTTACGGTAGGAAATGTACAAAATATCTTCATGGAACATGATCTTTACTTAATATCCTAATGATTTTGGGCATAAAAGAAAAATCTATAATTTTGACCCATACAATGTATTGTTGGCTATTGCTACAAATATACCCCAGCAACTTAACACTGCTTTTGTGCTCCAGGCTCACATTTTAATAATCCAAAGTACCATTTTCCACTATAAAGAACCTTTTGTGAAATGGAAAGGTTCCATGAATGTTAAAGTTTTGTCATGGAACCATTGATGCCAATAAAGAGTGTTAAAAAAAAACAACTCATGATTTCTTCTAGTATGAACTCTACAATACCTTGAATACACAATTTGATCATGTCTGGAATTACAAGGGTAGATGCATATTTTTCCCACCACAGGATTCCTTTCAAATAATTTGTTATTTTGAGATGCTTCCCATTCAGCTTGCCATATTGATTTGATTAAAGGCTTGAGGTCTGAAGGTGGGATTTTCTCTTACCGTTGAGTTTGTATTTCAAACGCTTTCCATCGCAGCCCATCTTGCCTTCTGTCACCTGTCCCACAGGTAGATAATAGAGCGCCACCTGCAGGACAGTGAATAACAGCACCACGCACACAGACGTCCAGTCCCAGATCAGGGTTCCAGCAGAACCCAGCAGAACCCACGACTCAGAGGAGGACCGGCAGCCATCCAGTATCATTATGAGAGAGATGCCCAACAAAACGCACACCAGAGACAGGTCTGACACACACACACACACACACACACAATCAACAGCCTGAATCACATCATACTGAGGCTTATTTTAAAATTCTTGACATTGCACTAAAACTATTAAGGCAAGACAGTACAGGCAAATATGGAAAAATATTAACTAATAAGATATCAGCATACTTCCTCAGTTGATTAATCAGAATGAATAAAGATGTTTTCTGAAATGTTTAAATATGCAAATGAGACACGGTCTAATTAAATATGCACTAATCTACATACATTTCCAGAACAGAAATGGGTAAAGTCAGGTTCAAAATTCTTGTTTGGTTTAGTTGATATATTAGAGATAAAGGTTTTTACTGTGGGGATTTTGGATTTCTCTTTTCATCACTGCATAAATCAGAAAATACTGTCAACAGCCAGGAATTTTTTTTACACGTTTTTAGGAATAAAATGTTGTATAAATCAATGTGAACAATATATGAACAAACCCTTCAGTAAAATCCTTCAGTATATAGACAGGAATAAAACCCTAAGTTTTGGTGTATGTAAGTACTGCAGAAGTGGAGAAAAAACTCACCGCCTTTAAAAATATGCATTTTCGCTGAAAGAAGATTCTACTTTCACAAAAAAAAAAGTTAAAAGAAAGTATAAAACTAACAATAAAATATAATACAGAAAAAAAATCACCATGTTTTTAGGAATAAAATGCTATATAAATCAGTGTGAATGATACATGAACAAAAAACCTTCAGAATATAGAGAGGAATAAAACTGCTAAGTTTGGTGTATGCAAGTGCTGCTGAAGTGGAGGAGAAAACTTTTGAAGATATGGATTGTAATTGAAATTTTTACAGACGCAAACAGATAAAGTGCAAAAATAAACTCGGGTGAATGATATATGAACAAACCCCTCAGTAAAAACCTTCAGAATATAGAGAGGAATAAAACTGCTAAGTTTGGTGTATGCAAGTGCTGCTGAAGTGGAGGAGAAAACTTTTGAAGATATGGATTGCAATTGAAATTTTTACAGACGCAAACAGATAAAGTGCAAAAATAAACTCGGGTGAATGATATATGAACAAACCCCTCAGTAAAAACCTTCAGAATATAGAGAGGAATAAAACTGCTAAGTTTGGTGTATGCAAGTGCTGCTGAAGTGGAGGAGAAAACTTTTGAAGATATGGATTGTAATTGAAATTTTTACAGACGCAAACAGATAAAGTGCAAAAATAAACTCGGGTGAATGATATATGAACAAACCCCTCAGTAAAAACCTTCAGAATATAGAGAGGAATAAAACTG
>NW_015643503.1:245396-257595 GCF_001515625.1 Sinocyclocheilus rhinocerous | reverse complement strand
ATCTCCAAGTTTTGGTGTATGTAAGTGCTGCTGAAGTGGAGAAACAAACTCACAGCCTTTTAAAAATATGCATTTTCGCCATGTTTTTAGGAATAAAATGCTATATAAATCAGTGTGAATGATATATGAACAAACCCTTCAGTAAAATCCTTCAGTATATAGACAGGAATAAAACCCTAAGTTTTGGTGTATGTAAGTACTGCAGAAGTGGAGAAAAAACTCACCGCCTTTAAAAATATGCATTTTCGCCATGTTTTTAGGAATAAAATGTTATATAAATCAGTGTGAATGATATATGAACAAACCCTTCAGTAAAAACCTTCAGTATATAGACAGGAATAAAACCCTAAGTTTTGGTGTATGTAAGTACTGCAGAAGTGGAGAAAAAACTAAATGTATGTACTGTAATGGAAATCTACAGACGCAAATAGATAAAGTGTAACCAAGTAAACAGGTTTTGCCTGTAGTGCCTTGCCTTAAAGACACTATTTCTGAATCAGATTGGTTGGTGTCATCTTCCACTAAAAGATCTAGTGATATCATGTAAACTGATTTTAATAGTTGGTCTCTAGACCAAACTAGAGTACTTACGGATGTTGTTCCATCTACTGTGGACTTGTACCACACCTTTGCCCTCATCATCAGCTCCATACTCAAGCTTCACGTTACCCGTGTCCTGCAGGGATCTGTTCCTGTGCCTCTGGAGGACAGTCAGAAGTGTGTAAATCAAAGGTGAATCTAGAATAAACACTGAATTTAATTTCTCAAACTCACCTGATGTTCTGGTTGGTGAGTCGTCATGATAATCTGTGAAAGAACCAACTCTAAAACACAATCAAATAACTTTTGTCTCGCCTATACTGTGCTCAAATGTAGTCTTACCAGAGGCAGATAGAGCAGCTTTACAAATACAACTCCACACTGCTGTATTCACCGAAGACAAAGGTTTTTATACTTCAACAGTTACTACATACTACTGACGTGTTGCGATATCTTCTGCGTGTTGAAGGAACCATGCAATAGCTGAAAACGTTCAACAGACGACTTGAGTTGCACTTACTTCCCTCAATCTTCCCCCATTCACTGCAGAGGATCCAGCAAGTGATGCAATGCTACATTTCTCCAAATCTGATGAAGAAACAAACTCAGAAGAGTGAGCACATTTTCAGATCATTTTTGGGTGAACCTTTCCTTTAAATTTGTTATTTGATATACGTGATTACAAATAACAATGCGATGCATAAGTATTTGATGTTTTAATAACAGATTCCCATATACAAACTGGATATTGTGATATTGTTGGCCACATCACCAGCTAAATGAAAACACATGCAGTGGAAGATAATCGTGTGGAGGAGTGGAAGTTACACCGAAATCATCCACTTTCATACGTCGATGAGGCGGGACGCTCTTGGATGCCGTCATCTGTTAGGATTCACAAAAAACAAAAGATCCTTCAGAACTGAATGCATTTGCAAAAAAAGAGAAAAGATGAACCTAATGGACGGCATTGTTTAAGCAGTAGTTTATAAAGCGCACAATAGAAATACACAAAACGTGCCAACATCCACTAATTGGTCTGTTTGCATTTCTCCAGTTAACAGCAAAAGACAATCACAATGCTACAGCCGTACAAAACACAAATCCCAAAATATCTGAGATTTAAAAAAACACTTAAAGCTACAAAAAAAAAAGAGAAAAGATGAACCTAATGGACGGCATTGTTTAAGCAGTAGTTTATAAAGCGCACAATAGAAATACACAAAACGTGCCAACATCCACTAATTGGTCCGTTTGCATTTCTCCAGTTAACAGCAAAAGACAATCACAATGCTACAGCCGTACAAAACATAAATCCCAAAATATCTGAGATTTAAAAAAACACTTAAAGCTACAAAATGACATAAAAAAATGAGAACTAAGTGTTAAGCATACATACCGCCAGGGCTAAAACACTGTTTTTATCAAGTAGTGTTCTGTAATTCGGTGGGAATGATCATATAAGAGTTCATTAGCTTGGCCTTTGTCTAAAATACAAGCAAAGATCTGCCTCTAGGAGAAGAAACGTCCATGCCGGGATCACTAAAGCAGCCAAACCACATTTAAACCAGTACAATCACCTAAAAGACCAGTTTGCGTAGTGTTATTCCTCCTCGCAGACTTCTAGAAAGACTCAGTGTCCTCAAATATGGTTCGTCACAAACTTCTCCAACAATTTTAATGCTGTCCCAGTTGGTTTGAGTATTTAGATGCGTTAAATAGGAGCTTGCGAGAAAATAATCCATCCTTAAGGTGCAAGTTCACTGTCAGGATCACCAAAGAAACTCAAAACATTGCAGAACTTGCTTGAGAAACTGGTTTTGGTGACAATTTGAACTGTAATGACTGACGGTATATGTGATATCCATTGATTTTGTTTTCTTCTCTACAGGAGCAGTCAGAAATGTTTGTTAATGCATGTTTGCACTGATTTGCTTAATGGCAAGAATCTAACTGATTGACAGACGTCACTAGAAATGATATGACATTGTCCTTTTGAGAAGTCTGCATGACAAAACCTTAAAAACACACTTCACATTGGCTCTCGGTGATCCCGACTTCTTGAAAATGGTCCCTCCAGCGAGCTAAAATCAACCTGTAAATGTGCAAAATTTAGCAAGAGGCATAGCAGGTGTAAGGAATAGCGCCTACTCCGTGCTACAATAGTAAAATGTGCTGCTTAAATGACAGAGAAGATTCTCCCTTCCATTACATCCGACTTGTATGGAAGCTCATTTCCGTCACGGAATAAAAAAAGATTAAAAAAAGGTTATTGCGACTTTTTTTCTCAGAATTGACTTTTTTGTCATTCTGAGGTTACTTGTAGCAATTTTGACTTTTTTCGGAATTCTGATTTTATATCTCACAATTTTAACTTTTTTTCTGTAATTCTTAGTTTATATCTCGCAACTTTGACTTTTTTGGGAGTTCTGAGCTTATATCTCGCAATTTTAACTTTTTTTTTTTTCTTCTCGGAATTCTTAGTTTATATCTCGTAACTGACTTTTTTTTTTGGAATTCTGAGTTTATATCTTGCAATTGTAACTTTTTTTCCGGAATTCTTGGTTTATCTCTCGCACTTTTTTTCGGAATTCTTAGTTTATATCTCGCAATTTTAAGTTTTTTTGGAATTCTGAGTTTATATCTCGCAATTTTAACTTTTTTTCCGGAATTCTTAGTTTATATCTCGTAACTTTTTTCCGGAATTCTGAGTTTATATCTCGCAATTTTAAGTTTTTTTGGAATTCTGAGTTTATATCTCGCAATTTTAACTTTTTTTTCGAAATTCTGAGTTTATATCTCGCAATTTTAACTTTTTTTCCGGAATTCTTGGTTTATATCTCGTAACTTTTACTTTTTTTGGAATTCTGAGTTTATATCTCGCAATTTTAACTTTTTTCCAGAATTCTGAGTTTATATCTCATAATTCTGACTTTTTTTCTCATAATTATGCAATTTTGTTTTTTGTTTCCACCACAGAATTTTTGTTTATATGTTACAATTCCCTTTTTTTTTTCCCAGTTTATATATTGCATTTTTCTCAGAATTGCGAGAAAAAAAGTTGCAATAACCATTTTTATTATTTTTTTTTATTCTGTACCCGGAAACAGGCTTCCATAGACTTGGTTTCAACAAGGCAAATTTTAAGAGATCCGCTTCTAGTTTGGACTAGCTCTAAACAGTCATGTCACAAACGTCCGTTTTCATTCAGCGGTGACGTTGTTTGCTTAGCAAAAACTTAGTAAATATATAAAATCTCACTTTCACGGTTCATATACCCTGCCTACCATTTTACACAATTTCTAGACGACACTAACCTCACCTCTCTAGTAGCATCTGCAATCTATGAAGCTGAAAACTCGAGTCTAACGGTTTAACAAATGCACGTAACTCTCAGTTCAGGCCTGATGCCAAAGCAAAGGATGCACTTTCTCAGCCAGATCGCCACTTATGAAGCACTAGCACACTAGAACAAGAACTCGTCAATCCACATACAATGCATCTGTCACTATGTACAATATAGGATCTTCATATATTAATTATTTGAGTTCATTATTTCAATACATGTCCTCTGCCGTTATAGAGTAGTCTGAATATGTACAATAGAAGTCTCGATGATCAAATAAATAAATAGGAAATAAAATGGCCGTGGCGTTTGCAGTGAATGCGGCCGGAGAAGAGGCCAGCAGTTTCTGCACGGAAGAGTCTCGCAGTCTGTCTGCAGGAGAGAGTCGCAGCGGTGCAGCATGGTCCCGGGGTGTGTTTACGTTCGTGTGCAACTCAAGCGTGTGGTTTGGTGGGAATACAGTGGACGGGTGAATGGTGACGCTGTGATGGACCGGCTCCGGATGCAGACACGGGAATCAGCTCTGGGAATGAGGCTTCGACTATACCACCGTCCCGCTCGGAGAGTTTCCGTTCTGTGCTGACAGCGGCTGAGACGGGTGCTAGTGGAAACACAGACAGGAAAAAGCATGAGTTAAACTATGAGCAGTGATGAAGTGACTTTTGGCAACATCCAACATATTTGCTACATCTGAAAATAGCTGGCCAAAAAAAAAGAAAAATTAATAATGAATAGATTTAAAGATGCATATTGAATTTATATTCCTCCATTGTGTTTAATTTGATTATTTCATTGGCTGTTAAAAAGTATTCAATTAAACCCGTTCATTTCACAGTCTTGTATCTGTCTTTTTTCCCGATTTTTTTAAACACTTTTTTGCTTCAAATCAAATTGTTTAATGTTTTGATTAAAAAAAACTTTGTAAATGAAGATTTTTACTAGAAAATACTTTGTCTTTCTACATCTCCATTTTCTCCATTGTTTTTAAATTTATTACCTGTTCAGTTCAGTCTTGCACCTTTGTCTTTTGTCCAATTTTCAAACACTTTTTTGCTTCAAATCAAAGTTTTTAATGTTGTGATTCTCCTCGCACATTGTAAAAAAATCAAGAAAATACTATTTCAGTCTTTCTACTTCAAAATTTCACATTTAATTCAATGTGTTACTTGCCGTTTCTTTGTAATTACTTGCAAAATTTACTTGCAATTTCTGAGTGAAAATAGTTTTAAAGTAAATCCTACACCAATTAAATTTTTTAAAACTTTTAAAACAGTGTTCAGTGTAGCTTAACTAAGATGGCGGCGCGTGCACACGCTGCGGCTTCTCTCTCTCCTGTCAGAACGTGTTTTTTGTCTTGTGAGTCGCAGTGTTTTCGTACGTCTTCATCGCGTCTACCTGTCTCTAAGCGCACATACAGTCGTGAGTTTCTGCTCTATGTCGGCAGAACCACATTTTTAGAGTTAAACTCTGCGCACGCCGAAGAGCTGCGGGATCTCGGTCTGCTCCGGAGGCCCACACCATCACCGACCCCCACTACTGCATCTCGCCCACAGCGGAGGCGCCACAAGCGGCGCGAGAGGAAGCAGAAGAGGGGTAAGCGCGGAGGTATCCGGGCTAGGCTAACGGCTAACCCACAAAAGCCAGCTATCCCCACCATCGTACTGGCTAACGTACGCTCTTTGGACAATAAACTGGACTACATCCGACTACTACGCTTAACTCAGAGGACTGTAAGAGACTGTTGTGCTTTTGTGTTCACGGAAACATAGCTCAACAACAGCGTTCCGGACTGCGCTATTCATCTTGATCAGCTGACATGCTATCGAGCGGACAGAGTTCTCGTCGAGGGAGGTAAGACCCGCGGCGGCGGGCTTTGTGTTTACATCAATGACGCGTGGTGCCGCGATGCTGTTGTGTCCGCTCAACGCCGTGCTGCTTGGAATCGTAGGGCCGAAGGTGTTCGTAAGCGCGCGGGAGAGCGGAAGCCGCGGATACAGAACGTCATCCGTCAGATCCCACAAACAGAACTGCGTGTCCTGGCCGACGGATCCGAAGCGGTACGTCACGGACGACGCGCCGCCTTTGGAGCTGTGCCGCGAGAGGCGCGAGAGCGTGCTGCTGGTTCGCACGCGGCCGAAGTGCAGTGCCCCCTGCTGGAGATCCTCCTCGCTGCCGCTGAGCTCCATCGGCTCCTCGTCCTCCAGGCTCGTCGTGAACGGGTCGAAAGCAACAACGTTGACCCACGACTTGTGGCCGTGTCCGCGCGCCACCACGCGACTCTCGGCGAATGACCAGACGGTCACCAAATCATCCTCTCCGCCGGTGGCGAGGTACTTTCCGTCGGGGCTCCAGGAGACGCAGAGAAGCCCGCCGAAGTAGCTCTTCATCACGCCTTGCAGCTCCATCGAGTCGAAGTGGAAGACGCGCAGGCAGCCGTCTTGACCGACGCAGGCCACGTGAACGCCATCGGGCGAGAAGGCAAACTCGTTCAGCCCTCCATCGCCGACCACCCAGCGGAGCAGCGGGTTACGGGGCGTCTTGGTCTTGCAGGCGTAGACGGCAAAGCCCTCGCCCTGCCGGAGCAGACAGTACTGAGGCGCGGTGGTGCCGCATGGGTGCTCCACGTTATAGAGGTAGAGGTGACCGCTGGCGTGAGACGCCAGGAAGAGATTCTCTGACTTGGGCAGCCATTTGAGACACGTCACCTTTGATTTGTCTATCAGCCTCTGGGGAGAGAAGATATTACACTATATCAGCATAAGAACTGATCAAAAGTGACATTTAAAATGTTACAAAAGATTTCGGTTTCAAATAAACGCTCTACTTTTGAACTTTCTATTCATCTGTGAATCCTGAAAAATCAGTTTCCACAGAAATATTGTGCGGCAAAACTGTTTCACATTTACATATTTAGCAGATGCTTTTATCCAAAGCGACTTACAAATGATGGAATGAGATGTAGAGTTGAGTGTCATCAGCATAGCAGTGATATGAAAAGCCATGTTTCTGAATGACAGAACCTAGTGATGCCATGTAGACAGAGAAGAGAAGTGGTCCAAGAACTGAGCCCTGAGGCACCCCAGTAGCTAGATGTTGTTACTTGGACACCTCACCTCTCCAAGATACCTTGAAGGACCTATCTGAGAGGTAAGACTCAAACAACTGGAGTGTGTATTGCTGTAAAACAAGGTCATGTAATAAAAAGAGAGATCCTGAGTAAGAGCTCTTCATTTTAAGGGGTCCTGCTTTCCATTAGATTGACAAATTCAAACTGCCACGAGGAAATTACTAAATGTTTGCGGCTGTTTGAGGAAGATCATCTAAAGAGGGTTCCTGTTTTCATATTACTGGTTTAGAAACATGAAGGAGCATCTTAATTATCGCACACAGATCTGACAGATCTCCCAGTCATGGTTTGAGATTCAGAACATCATCATCTTTGACAGGATTGTGCTGCTGTCCACAAAATACTTAAAATGTTGAATTGTTCAGCATATTCTTTATGAAAAACATGATTCATCATGAAAACTAGGATGTGGTACTATGGTGTATTCAGGACAGTAAACAGCAGGTGACAGGACAGTTTACACCTGCTATTAACAGCAGTCTCCGGTGATCCAGTTCATCTGATATGATGATGCTTTCATCAGGTGTAAATGTGCTTGACATGATGAGGAGTCACGCTCATCTGCTCACCTCCTCGTTGAAGAGCTTGCTGGTCTCCTTCTTGATGGGGTCGAGGTACTGCACCTGTCCAGCGGAGAATCCCACGATCAGAGCCACGCTGTCAGCCGTGGCCGAATACTGATTAAAGTCGTGACAGGTAGGCTGAGTTCCCTTATAGATGCGCTTGTCTATGGGCTTACTGAGATCCACTGCCTGCACACACACACATACACACACACACAGATACACACACACACACACAGATACACACGCACACAAACACACACACACAGAGATACACACGCACACACAAACACACACACACACACACACAGATACACATGCACACAAACACACAGAGATACACACACACACAAATACGCACACACACACAGATACACACACACACGCGCACACACACACACACACAGAGAAAGAGCAGTGTTATTTCTGTGTCATTAAGAAGATTGTATTAATATTTTTAATTAGTCTTCATTTTTATATTTTTAATTTTCATTTCAATTTACGTCTTAAATTTAAATTTTACTACTTAAATTTTTGTCATTTTGTTATTTTTGTCTTTTTTTCTTTTCTTTTTAAATTATTTTTGTTAGTATTTAGTCGTTTTAATGTCTATATAGTTTTAGATTATTTTAGCATGCAATTGTACATACATAAAAAGCTAAACTGTGGTTTGCACACTTTAACAAAGAATCGCTTACATTGCAAATGTATATAATAAAACTAAAACCGTTAAAAAAACATTTTCATTACATACTTAAGTGAAACTAAATGAAACAAGAGAAATGTTGCCTTTGCAACTAGTTGTAATTAAATAAGTTATTTTTTTAAATTTTATTTCAGTGAACATTTACTATATATTATTTATTTTTTTAAGTAATATTGTTTGTTTTTTTAGATTACTATAACAACCCTTATTCAAATATATGAAAGAAAAAAAATCACTGTATTATTTTGGAAGTATTATATACATTTGTATTCAAATTCTCTCAAACTCTAGTATGAAATCTGAACTTTTTTGTTAAAATGTGCATTTTTTCCTCCTCTTTTCATGCATATAAAAAACAAATGAAAAAAAAAAAACACAGGACAGAGTCTGTGTTGAACAAATAAAATAAAAGCAGTTCAATCTTGTAGGCTCAGAGTGCAGATGAAATGTGTTTGTCATTCTTTAAGGTCACATAGATTTATATTTATCCAAAGTGACTTACACTGCATTTAAAGTGTGTGTTTTTCAGTTGATGCCTTCCCGGGGAATCGAACCCATGATCTACAGGAAAGCCGTTTTAGAATAACTTTGGTGCCGGTTGACCCTAATGAGACCAGTCTGTCTGAACAAGCTGCTGGTTTAAGCATCCTGTAGCCTACTAATCTGACCTCCATGTACTAGTCCATCAGTCCAACCCTGAACAGGCCAGAAAACAACAGTGCTGACTGATCTCAGTGCAGATCTTGCTTCAGTGGCCGCTAAAATCATTTCATAATAATTTCCAGAACCAGACATGGCTTATGCAAGGTGTCCTAAACCAAAGACCATCACGAAACCAGCACCCTTCACTGACCGGCCCATTATCTACTGATGTCTTCAATCCAAACACCGAAGCTTCACTGAAAGCTTGCATATGCTCCATATCTGAGATTAAAAATCACGTACACATAACCACCCTGTTGAAAAAAACAGCATATGCTGGTTAGGTATGTTTTGACGCTGGGATGCTGGTTTAAGATGGTCCTTTGCTGGTTTATGCTGGTCATGTGCTGGCAAAGGACCAGCTTAAACCAGCAAAGGACCAGCATAAACCAGCAAAGGACCAGCTTAAACCAACATCCCAGCGTCAAATCATACCTAACCAGCATATGCTGTTTTTTTCAACAGGGCAGTGTCAGTATTATTCACATTTAGATCACACAGATCGACACATGAACATGGACTGCAGACAGATCTGAATGTGATTCTCTGGATCTCACGCAAACGTTCTCAGATTATGAGCAAACGCTGCAATAACGTTAATGGAAATGTTCTGGTCTTTAATAGCTAATGTTCTCAAAAACATTATTTATACAACAACAATGCAATGTTTTTTTTCATGTAACATTTTAGTCGGATGTTCTTCTGAAGTTTTTTTTAAATGTTGCTACTTGTTCAGAGAACATTCAAAAGTAACGTTCCCATAATGTGTCACAAAACGAGTAAATGCAACATTGTGCGTAATCATTTTGTAACACATCAATGTGTCATAAGCGTTTACAAAACATTTAAAAATCTGGAGGTTTGAACGTTCAGAGAACATTGAAGAAATAATGTTTTCATAAGCTAAACAAAGCGGATCTCGCTGTTACACTGACGCGATCGGATCCGCGGATTTTGTCATTCAAAACCAATCATCAATCAGATCAAGAGATGCTCGACCTTCTTGATGTTCGTGTAGGTGTAGAAGTAAAGTTCCCTGCCGATGTTGAAGCACACTCGCTCCGAATCCTCGCTGGGGTCCTCGGGCTTCAGCTTCACCATCGACACCCGCACCGGCGGCAGGAAGCCCGGAGAGGAGTTGGCGGCGGCGGCGGACCCGGGCCCCTGCACCAGCCCAACACCGGCACTGCCGCCCGCACCCGGCCCCACCGTGACGCCCGCCGAGGAGCCCCGCGGCAGCCCGGCCCGCTGCTGAGAGTCCGAGAGGGTGAGCAGCTTGTAGAATCCCTCGCGGGTCCGGAACTGCGATTTAATCTCATTGATATCCTTCAGAGCGCCTCCATCTGCGGCCATCTTCAGTCCACAGGAAGCGCCGCGCACTCTGACCTGGAAATGATGCGGAAAACTACAGGCAAAATGGGAGCAGCGCTCAACCGAGATGAAGATGATGATGATGATGATGCTCCAGACTCAGAGTCACTGTGATCTCAGCATTAGCATCAGCATCATCAACATTTACTACTATCTATCTATCTATCTAAGAAAAAATGTTTCAGGAACATTTTGCTACTGTTCCCATTATATTATGAAAACATTATTATGGAATGTTTTTAGAACTGAAATGTTTTAAAATAGTTTTTTCTTGGTTATGTGAACGTCAGAGAAAACACTAAGGGAACGTTCAATTGTACCATTTTGCAAACATTATGAGAATTGTTACTTTTGAGTGTTCTCTGAACGTTCTGAAACAAATACAGGTGCATCTCAATAAATTAGAATGTCGTGGAAAAGTTCATTTATTTCAGTAATTCAACTCAAATTGTGAAACTCGTGTATTAAATCAATTCAATGCACACAGACTGAAGTACCAAGTATTGAGTACATGTACAGTAAATGAACATACTTTCCAGAAGGCCAACAATTCACTAAAAATGTCTTATGAAGTATTCTAATTTGTTGAGATTGATGGGTTGTGAATTGGTGGGTTTTTGTTAAATGTGAGCCAAAATCATCACAATTAAAAGAACCAAAGACTTAAACTACTTCAGTCTGTGTGCATTGAATTGATTTAATACACGAGTTTCACAATTTGAGTTGAATTACTGAAATAAATGAACTTTTCCACGACATTCTAATTTATTGAGATGCACCTGTAGTAACATTTAAAAAAAACAGACAAACATTCAACTTTGAACTAACGTTGTATAAATGTTAAAGGAGACATATTATGCCCCTTTTTACAATATATAATATAAGTCTCTGGTGTCCCCAGAATGTGTTTCTGTGAAGTTTCAGCTCAAAATACTCCACAGATCATTTATTATAACATTTTGAAAATGCCTATTTTGAGTGGAAGCAGAAACACATGCCACGTCACCAAGGGAGCGAAATCAGACGCGCTGGTTTTCTCAGACGCTTGCAGAAAAAGGCTTCCCAAAACAAAGTTACTGGGTTAATCTTTTTCACGTTTCCTTGGTTGGTAGATGCACCGGGGACCTGATTATAGCTCTTACAACCTGGAGAAGTCAGATTTTCATGATATGTCACCTTTAATGGAAGAACATTTGTTTCTTCCATCCTAACCCTCAGTCGTGGTATTGAAGGTGGGAGAGAGCGCTGTACATTCACTCCCCCCACCTACAATCCCTGCCGGTACGAGACTCGAACCCGCAACCTTTGGGTTACGAGTCCGACTCTCTAACCATTAGGCCACGACTTCCCCTTCCCCTTTTTTAATTTATTTTTATTTTTAAAAACCCAGATAACTTTGAACTAACATTAATTTTACTGGAAGAACATTAGTTTATAATTTCCCCATTATCTATCTATCTGTCTATCTATCTATCTATCTATCTATCTATCTATCTTCTTACATGATGAGTGTGTAGCATTTGTAAAATGAGACTCATATTTGTATAACCATCTTGAATGGCTTTTATTTCAGTTTCAGTTACATTCATATCTCCGGTTGATTTCACACAGAACAACTTTATTAATCTACAACAGACGTGCAAATACTCCAGTTCCTCCAGAAACAGTCTGCTCTCCCTGAGATATTCAGCAGACCTTAACTGTCCCGTCAGAACAACAGCAAACAGACAGAAGATCTGACCAGGCGGGGGCGCTGCTCACTCACACTCACACACACACACACACACACTCTCTCACACACACACACACACTCTCTCTCTCTCACACACACACACACACACACA
>NW_015643503.1:242764-244027 GCF_001515625.1 Sinocyclocheilus rhinocerous | reverse complement strand
CACACACACACTCTCTCTCGCTCTCTCTCTCTCTGTCTCTGACACACGCTCTCTTACTGTAATGATGGCGCTGTCAGAACCTGCTGTGTCTCAGCATTGTATAAAGCGCTATACAAATAAAGGTGACTTGACCTTACTTGAAATACTCAGAAATCTAGAAATACAGCTCTAGGCTTCCCGTCCACATTCTCACCTGCTCTGGATTTCTCTGTTTCTGAATCTTACTGTGCAGCAAACTAGTTAGAAACTGTACAAGTTGGTCTTCTTGTAATGGTTCACCAGTGGACTGATCACTGAGAGATCACACACACACACACACACACACACACACACACTGCAGACAGACGTGGCCTGTGTTCTCACACCTGACCTCTTTATTAACACCAGGAGGAGTTTAATTAATAACAGAGGTTGGCGTGTGTGTTTGGGAAACAGGGGCGGAGTCAACCGTCTCCAGGATGTACAGATTACAGAGTCCTGATTGGTCATCACATGCTCGCTTCTCCATGACAACGATTCTGTTGATAGGAATCAAACATACCATAATTAAATGAAATTAATTCATGCTCTTGCGCCACCACCTCTTAAACAATGTGTTACTTTCTATAAGGACAATTGTTGGGAAATTTAAGAAAACTGTCTTTGGACAATCAGCTTTTTTCAGTTAGAGCAGCAGAAAGATGAAAGATCATATTAGAGAGTGTACATCACAAATCTGCACTCAAAATATGGCTTAAGAAAAATCTAATGTGTGATCACTGATTTTTTAAATGTTTTTGTTTTGTGATTTGATATCGTGTGATATTATTATTATTTTATTCTAATGGAGTGCTGTAATTTTATTTTATTTTAACAACTTCCTGCCCAGGGACTACAGATACAAATGAGCTATATAGCTTACTCTGGCACAACATTTGTGTTGTGCATGGTCCCTGTTAAATAAATCAAATAAACTAAACTAAACTAATATTAATAAAACGTTTCTGACCCAAAAATTATATAGAGTATGTATGTATTCATGTTTCACATATTCAAGTGTGTTGTGTATGTTTATATGTGATGTGTGTGTATGTGTGTGTGTGTGTATGTGTGTGTGCGTTTATATGTGGTGTGTGTGTGTGTGTGTTTATATGTGATGTGTGCTGGCTAATGACGCTCCAAGGACGGGACGTCGAGGCAATATATGCCCAAAACCACAGATCACATCTAGGAAACGGGCTAGCAGCCTGCCAGAACTGTTCAACGGACACGCTGCACACAGCA
>NW_015643503.1:240429-242707 GCF_001515625.1 Sinocyclocheilus rhinocerous | reverse complement strand
TGTGTGTGTGTGTGTGTGTGTGTGTTTATATGTGATGTGTGTGTGTGTGTGTGTGTGTGTTTATATGTGATGTGTGTGTGTGTACCTGTCGGTTCCCAGCAGCCGGAATGTCTTCTTGTGGTCAGTGATCTCCTGCAGGATCTCTGATGACCCCTGACCTCTCCTCTGCCAGCCGTGTTTCCAGACGGCGATCAGCGTCTCGTCGTGATACACTGAGAGCACAGAGTTTGTGGGTTGTGATGGAGTTCTTGGTCGTGAAAAACACACGAGACGCACATGAACACACTTACCCACAGCGTCGATGTCTAACTTAAAGGAGACGTCCGTCAGGTGTCTGTGACATTTAGCCGATCCGTTCAGAGCGACCGTATGAACAGAGTCTGATGACCGACAGAAAAACATCATCATCACAGCCATGACATCTTCTGTAGTGTTTGTCTATAAGGGTGCCTATGAGTGTGTGTGTGTGGAACGTTCCATTGACAGACGTTATGTAGGAAACTTTCTGTGGCCATTAATGGAAGGTTCTGGGTTGTTTACATTAACTCTGTCATGTTCATTACCACAGACAATACTTTCGAAAACAAGTGTGAAATGTGTTTATATGTGCATTCAGTCAGCAACAAAAAGCACAAAAATACATATATAATTTTCTTTAAATACATTTTATATAATAATGAGTCAAGAATGAAAGATTATACACACACAAACAGTATATATTCCAGACACAGTCACATGATACTCACTGTCAATCAGAACTAGCAGTGTGTCGCTGTCCAGCTGATTCAACTGAACTCTGTCAGCGCAGCGGTTCTCTGAGAAACACACACACACACACACACACACACACACGGAGAGAGAGAGAGATGTGTGAGACATACTGCAGGACTGCATGAGTGTGAGAGTGTGTGTGAGTGAGTGTGTGTGTGTGTGTGTGTGTGTGAGAGTGTGTGTGTGTGAGTGAGTGTGAGTGAGTGAGTGTGTGTGTGTGTGTGTGTGTGTGAGAGTGTGTGTGTGTGAGTGAGTGTGAGTGAGTGAGTGTGTGTGTGTGTGTGTGTGTGTGAGAGTGTGTGTGTGTGAGTGAGTGTGAGTGAGTGAGTGTGTGTGTGTGTGTGTGTGTGTGAGAGTGTGTGTGTGTGAGTGAGTGTGAGTGAGTGAGTGTGTGTGTGTGTGTGTGTGTATGTGTGTGTGTGTGTGTGTGTGTGTGTGTGTGTGTGTGGATCCGTACCGAGTCCAGTATCAGCGAACCACGATGTGTTTGAGTTCAGGTCGATGTAGTCCAGCTGAACCGGTTGTGATGGCCCGGATCCTTTGCTCACTCGGATATAAACCTGAGGATATTCCTGATCCGGAAGCACCATCATCTCAAACACACGCAGCGGCGTCGGCAGAGGGAAGTCAAATTGCTGTGAGACAGAACAGAGTACATGATAAGATGTGAAAGAAAGTGATGATTTTATTCATTAAGTACACACAGAAAACAGCTGTTTTAGATTATAATAATATTTCACTGTTTTTACTGTATTTTTGATCAAATAAATGCATACTTGATAAACAGAAGAGACTTCTTTCAAAAACATTAAATGGTAATGTACGTCACAAAAGGTGTTTTTACACAAACATTTTAATGCACTGTTGTTGTTTATCGTTCACAGACGACAGAAAACAAGACATTGTTGCGACACGCAGAGTGAGACTGAAGTGAGAAAAGTATTTATAACAGAAGTGAGACGTGCTGATATTTGTGTGTGTGGATGGTGGGCGAGTGTGTGTGATGTAAAGGTCAGGGGTGAAGAGCAGCGAGGCGCTGGATATTTGAAGCGACTGTGTTGGCTCACCTTGATCAGCATGAACTTGTGCATGGGCTCGTACCACTGCAGCAGAACCACGCTGGACTCCAGCGCACAGCACAGAAACACACAGCCGTTCTGAGCGTTATGAGCTGCACACACACAACAGTGAAGAGTCATTCGTTTAAAGAGACGCTCAACATGCTAACTGTTCTGGAGACCAGACTAAAACCATTGTGTGTTTTATGTGAATCATTCTGATCAACGAAAGGTTAATAAACAAGGCTTTCTGAAGCAGTTTGTCTGGTCTGGTTAAAGTAGAAGTGATGAGGATTTGCTCGTCTCACCCACTGAACATGTCCTGCACCCCTTTGTGTCTGGAATCTTCGTGCTGATTGCAAACTTCCTGTTATGAGACGACGAGAGGAGCGAGATTAGACTGTGTGTGTGTGTGTGTGTGTGTGTGTGAGAGTGTGTGTGTGTGTGTG
>NW_015643503.1:238473-240197 GCF_001515625.1 Sinocyclocheilus rhinocerous | reverse complement strand
ATTATATTATATTATATTATATTATATTATATTATAATATTATATTATATTATAATATAATTTTTCAGTTTTCATCTCCTCTCACATTGAACTTTAACACAGTTTGTGCTTGGTGTTTATAATAAATGCCACTATAATTTATTTTTAATATAATTATTAAAAATAATTGATCATTTATTTCAGATAGTTTCCAAGGAAACATTTAGCATTTTTCATTTAATTTAACTTGATGAGCTAAAATAAATAAAACTAAAACTGAGATTAAAATTAATTAAAAAATAATAATAATAAAATGACAAAAATACAAAACAATTACAAAAATGTTAACAAAAATTTAAATAAAAACAGATAATATATAAAAATCTAAACATTCTAAATATTAATGAAAACTGTAATAGTATTACTGATTTACAGTGTTTATAATGTTTTGTTCTATTTATTAAAATATTACATGATTTCTGATTGTAATAATTAAATGCTACTTATATGCAATTTTGTGTCGGTGCAACTTATATTCAGGTGCGACTTATTTCCCGAAAGCGTGGTAATCAGAAAGCAGTGAGGTCAGAACGTACCGGCGGTTTCTTGACCACTGGACTGACACACTCGACCGGATCCTGAACGAGAGCGAAACACAAGTCAGACTGAGTCAAAGTGACACGACTGACCTCACACATCATACCTGACTTCCTGTGAGAGCTCACAGCATTAACACACACTTCTTACACGTGTGAAGATGAGAAGATAAAAATAAGCCATAACAGATTTTACACAGAATCTTCATCATGTTAGTGGATGATCACATGAAATTAAGAAGTTCTGTCTGTAATCTCCTGAAGATCACGTGCTTGGATCTGAGATGAAGCAGAACTAAAGGTCTCAGTTTGAAGGACATCAGCAGGCACCTGAGGAGCTTGTCTGCGTCTTCTGTCCTTTGGTGGAAGTTCAGGAGGCTGAAGGTCTGCTGGTGGATCAGTGTGGAAACTAGAGAATGCAGACGGATCTACACACAGAAACAGAAACACACACAGCAGTGCCACAAACTGATCCCCTCCATGCCACGCCGAATTGAGGCGGTAATTAAAGCAAAAGGAGCCCCTACCATGTATTGAGTACATGTACAGTAAATGAGCATACTTTCCAGAAGGCCAACAATTCATTAAAAATGTTTTTTTTTATTGGTCTTATGGAGTATTCTAATTTGTTGAGATAGTGAGTTGGTGGGTTTTTGTTAAATGTGAGCCAAAATCATCACAATTGAACGAACCAAAGACTTAAACTACTTCAGTCTGTGTGCATTGAATTTATTTAATACACGAGTTTCACAATTTGAGTTGAATTACTGAAATAAATGAACTTTTCCACGACATTCTAATTTATTGAGATGCACCTGTATATATATATATATAGTTACTTTTTATGTAAAGTAATGCATTACTTTACTTTTGTGTTACTTTTTGTTACCTGAGCTGGGCTTGCTTATTAATTTTAACTGTAATAACAAAAATCACAAAAAGTATATTTTTGGCAACTGTAAAAACCTTTTCACACCAAAAGTGAAATTAATAAGCCGGCTGAAGGAAGTGCCTCTGCATAAATAAATAGGAAAACAAAGTAATTAGATTTGAAAAAGTAATGTGTTACTTTACTAGTTACTTGAAAAAAGTAATCTGATGAAAAAAGTAATGTAATGCGTTACCCCAACACTGTGTGTGTGTGTGTGT
>NW_015643503.1:230030-236613 GCF_001515625.1 Sinocyclocheilus rhinocerous | reverse complement strand
GGGTGAGAGAGTGTGAGAGTGTGTGTGTGTGTGAGAGAGTGTGAGCGTGTGTGTGTGTGTGTGTGTGCGTGCGTGCGTGTATAAGTATATACAGTACAGTATGTATGTACTACTGACTTACATTGATCTGAAGCTAATTATAACAACCATTAGTCAACCGTTTTAGCCTTTTTATGAATTTATTTTCATCACGAGGACCTAGGTTTATATATTTCTATATATTTCACTATATTTCAGGTTTTACTATGTTTGTTCTTGCTCCCCACAAAAACTCAAACCAAGTCACAAGCATAAGATTCAACAGGTTTTTATGTGAAACTCCAGTTAGAAACAACAAATATTGTTGTCATATTGCAGTAATATCTCCATCTGGATATGTTTTGATGAACTTCAGGTTTAATCTGTGAGCAGACGCAGTGGAGCGACTCACTTTGGGAGGAAGAGGAGGAGGAACGTCATCACTGAACTGCAGTGTGCTACTGAAGAGAGAAAACCACACACTCCATCAGATCTTCATAATTCATGAAGACATTCATCTGTACTGTAGATTATTGGTGACGTACTGTACCTCGCTGGTCTGTGGGAGAGAATAAGAGGCACAATTAACCACAGATATCATTAGCGCTCTCATATTCCATCAATGACATCACACCACACGTTCAACAGAATCAAGAGAATATGAGCAGATAAGACACAGAATCTGCAGACGCTTTTGTCCTAAATGCTGTTTGGTTAGTCTTCCTTTAAAGTAGCTTTCTGTCTTTATTAATATTTTTCCAGTAGCTCAAAGAGTAGGTCATGGGTTCGATTCCCATGGAAAGCAAGAACTGATCAGATGTAAACCTTGATTTGGATGAAAGCATCTGCCAAATGCATAAATGTAAATGTGTTTATGATTTCAGAAGAGGAGAAGAACTTACATTTCCACGTCGTCATAATCGTCATCCGTGTCCACACTCTCCTCCCTGTAAGAGTTTATTATGAGAAACGTCAGCAGGACATCGACATTCAGACGAGTGAATAAACGTGATGTCGGCTCTTACCTTCTTCTGGAAGTGATGGGAGGACTCGTCCACTGACCTCCTGACGTCCGTAACTACACCAATCACATCAATAACAACACACGTTATCCAAAAACATCTGCTATGTAATAAAAACTAATGCAAACCCATCCTATTTTTTTTTTCAAATTGTTAACATTCTGAACACACCTATATACACAGCTAATTATGAGAAAAATTAAATGAGTAATGTAAGGACCCCATGAAGTGGTTTGACAAATGCATTCTTCCCTGTGGTTATGCATTTCCTGTTAAAACAGGAAGTTGTGCTGGGACATATCATCCCTTGTTTTTAAATAGCCAGTTATCTTTTGTTTACGTCAGAGCCATGAACTTGTTCTAGAAAGCATGACTGGACAAGCATTTGTGAATAAAGAGACGTCATCAATACTTGTCTGTTTCCTGAAAGAGAAAAACTGTCCATTTTAAATGCACATATTTTACAGAAATGTGTATTTTGTTAACTTTTAGTAATAGAGGAGCTCAAAGACATAAAACTAAAACACTAAAATAATAATAATAAAAGTTTTCCCTTAGAGAATGTCCTCAAAGGAAGCTTTTGACAGACCTAGCTCACTCTCAGCAGTTTTCTCTCAGAAGTTAAACACTCAAACACTAACCGTTCCTTCGTGAGACTCTCGTTTGCCAGCGACGGGTCTCTGTGTGTAAATCTGTTCCACTGAAACACAGAAATCAGGTTTAAAATAATGAAATAATGAGTGCATATCTGTCATGAACACACACGAGAGTCTTACAGCTGATGTCTGAGTTCGTTCTCTCGGCCCGGTTGTGTCGGTTGATTGAGTGAATTCTTCTGAGTGAATGTGGGACAATCACCTGAGAGAGAGACAGAGACGAGAGACAGACTGATGGACTGTCTTTGTGAGTGAGTCACTGAATCATTCATTCAACAGAGTGGTTCATATCACTGATTAGTTCAAGAACTAAACAAGTGACTGTATTTATGAGTGAGTCATTGAATCGTTCATTTAACCGAGTCATTCAAAACATTGATTCATTCAGGAACTAAACAAGGGACTGTCTTTATGAGTGAGTCATTGAATCGGTTATTTAACCGAGTCATTCAAAACACAGATTCATTCAAGAACTAAAGAAGGGACTGTCTTTATGAGTGAGTCACTGAATAATTAATTCAACAGAGTTGTTCATATCACTGATTAGTTCAAGAACTAAACAAGTGACTGTCTTTATAAGTGAGTCATTGAATCGTTCATTTAACCAAGTCATTCAAAACACTGATTCATTCAAGAACTAAACAAGTGACTGTCTTTATGAGTGAGTCATTGAATTGTTCATTTAACCGAGACATTCAAAACATTGATTCATTCAGGAACTAAAGAAGGGACTGTCTTTATGAGTGAGTCATTGAATCATTCATTTAACTGAGACATTCAAAACATTGATTCATTCAGGAACTAAACAAGGGACTGTTTTTATGAGTGAGTCACTGAATAATTCATTCAACAGAGTCGTTCATATCACTGATTAGTTCAAGAACTAAACAAGTGACTGTCTTTATGAGTGAGTCATTGAATCGTTCATTTAACCGAGTCATTCAAAACATTGATTCATTCAGGAACTAAACAAGTGACTGTCTTTATGAGTGAGTCATTGAATCAGTTATTTAAGCGAGTCATTCAAAACACTGATTCATTCAAGAACTAAACAAGGGACTGTCTTTATGAGTTCAAATTGAGATCTCTGACTTTTAATTGCATACTTATACAAATCAGAGCACAGTGTGAGACATTGCTGAGCTCTGTATTGAAACTCTAGAGGAGACACTGGGGTCTTTTTTTCAGGAGAAACATTTGAGTCTCCATTCGCGCTCCATGCAATCTCATTACTGTCTATGAGAACCAAGTGAGAGTTTGAGATGTATTTGTCCCACAAGTGTGTGTATGTGTGCGTACTTACCTCCAAATCATCGTCATCCGTGTGTAAACATTCTTTGAGCTTCTCAGGGTGTCTGAGTTTGTCCAGTATTTCGAGGGTTAACTCTTGTCTCAAAGACGGCTGTGTCACGAACAAATGCTGAAACCAGACGTGATACATGTTCAGCTAAACACACACACATGCTTACTTGTTAACACAACACACACGGCTGGCAAACATACCATCAGCATCTTTTTAGCGCTGGGTCTCTTCTTTGGGTTCCTGATCAGCATGGACTTCACAAAGTTGTAGAATGTGGTGGACCTGAAATAAAATCAGCAGTCAGTGATCGGTTTGCGCTCAGACTCTGATACTTTACTAAAGAACATCTCAGTCTCTCACCATTTGGATTTGTCCTTGAGTTTGGGAGGCTGATAGCCGCTCTTGGACATCAGGAACAAAACTCTGAGAAACCAGAGAACAAACAGAAGCACAAACAGTGTGAGGCTTCACCTTAGACAAGTCTTATATAACAAGATTTATATAACGCTTTATACAGTACAGACTGTTTCAAAGCAGCTTAGAATAGTTCACCCAAAAATGAAAATGTGTTCACCCTCAGTCCATTCAAGATTATGATGAGTTTGTTTCTTCATCAGGTTTGTAGAAATGTAGCACTGCATCAGTGTCTCAGCAATGGATGCTCTGCAGTGAATGGGTGCCGTCAGAATGAGAGTCCAAACAGCTGATAAAAACATCACAATAATCCACAAGTAATCCACAGCACTCCAGTCCATTGGTTAACATCTGGAGAAGACAAAAGCTGAAACATATCCAGCATTAAGACGCTTTTAACTAAAATATGAGTCCATAATCTATGGACTCGTATTTGAGTTAAAAACGTCTTAATGCTGGATTTGTTTCATCTTTTGTCTTCTCCAGATGTTAACTGATGGACTGGAGTGCTGTGGATTACTTGTGGATTATTGTGATGTTTTTATCAGCTGTTTGGACTCTCATTCTGACGGCACCCATTCACTGCAGAGCATCCATTGCTGAGACACTGATGCAGTGCTACATTTCTACAAATCTGATGAAGAAACAAACTCATCCTGATCTCTGATGATCTGAGGGTGAACACATTTACAGCAAATTTCATTTTTGCATGAACTATTCTGATTCAGTTCAGTAGTGTGTACCTGAGAGGATGAACATCAAACAGAGGTGGCTGTAGTTCTGCGAGCTCAATCGCTGTGATTCCCACAGACCAGATGTCACACAGCTCATTATATCCGCCCTTGATCTCGACAGCGGCCACCTCCGGAGCCATCCTGAGGACAAACACAGAACCACGGTGTTCACAGGTTTGCTTCAGTCCATCAGTAAGCCAAATATGTTAGCAAACTGCATTTGTATGAGTGCATTTTGCAGATTAAGTGACTTACATTGCATTCAAGATTTACATTTGATAAATTTTAGCTTTCTGTGGGAATTGAACTCATGGTGTTGCTAGTGTTAACCCTAACCCAACACTCTCTCAACGTTATGAAATGTGCCTCCAGTAACGTTAACTCAGGGTTATCTGGTCTTTAATAAGGTTCTTAAAATGTTAGCACATTATTATTTATACATCATTCATGGAACGTTTTTCTGAATATTTTACTTGGACGTTTGTCTAATGTTTTTTTAGATGTTTCTACTTCTTTCACGTTCAAATGTAATGTTTGCAAAACCACAAGAGAACAGAGAACATTTAGAGTTCACTCAGAAATAACATTTTCATAACTTAAAAGGGAATATTAGAAAAACGTTCTGAGGATATCTTGTTAGCTGGAGTGCGGCTATAATCAGAAGTCTCTGAAACAAGCCTAAAATGAGCCAGAAGCTGATCATCAGGTTCATCTCACCAATACGGTGTCCCAATGAACGACATTCGACGGGCAAAAGTGGCTGTGATTTGTGCCGAGATGCCAAAGTCCGCTGAAAACAGAGAGAAGGAGACAGAGGAGCGTTAGACAGACAGACAGACAGAGACCGAGTAAGACAGGTTTAATGGTTTTCAGTCGTTCCACGAACCCAGTTTGACTTCTCCATGATCATTCAGAAGAATATTTGCTCCCTGGAAAACACAAACTCTGAGTGACTGACTGAAACGGCGCTGACGGAGACGACTGGCTGATGAAGTGTGTGAAGGGACTTTACCTTGATGTCTCTGTGGATCTTCTTCTGTCCGTGAAGATAATCAAGACCCTGACAGAGAGAGAGCAGGCGTCTCTTAAATAAGTGTGCTGTGTTATAATCATGTGATGTGAAGTGTGAAGAGTCTGTCACCTGCAGCATCTCTCGACAGATGTAAGCGATCTGCTGCTCGGACAGAGGACCGGTCACTGACACACAGAGACAGATGATAGTCAGACAAGTCAAGCTCACCTCATGTGTCTCAGTCTTCATCAGTTACGTCATCAGATTACTTTTTTCAAGTAACTAGTAAAGTAATGCATTACTTTTAAATTTGCAATGAAATACCAGAGTTACTTTTTCAAACGAGTAACGCCAGTTACTTTGTTTTCTCATGTATTGACAGAGCTCTTCTGTCCTCATGTTGAGAAATCAGAGACTCTTCCTTCAGACTGAAGATTATTCATTTCACTTTTGGTGTGAAAGGGCCTTTACAGTTGCCAAAAATATAACTTTAGTGTTTTTTGTTATTAAGAAACAAATAAGCAAGCCCAGTCAAGGTGACACAAAGTAACGCAAAAGTGATGCGACGAATTACTTTCCATAAAAAGTAACGCAATTGGTTATTTTTTTTAGGGAGTTATGCAATATTGTAACGCATTACTTTTAAAAGTAACTTTCCCCAACACTGTTTCCCCAAAACTACAGCTTCAAAACACCAACACACACAACATCAGAGACAGCGTGTTGAGCTCAACCTGATATGGTATGTATTATTTAATTATTTATTTTGATTACAGGTAGCAGAGGTAAATATCAGCATAGACAGAAAGGCCTCTGAATACATGTTATGAAGGGAGTTTTTAGAAAAACAGTGTAAAAAATGTAATATAAATAAATAAATAAAAATATTAAAATAAATAAGATAAATAAAAAATATATAGAATGAAACAATACAAACAAGATCAAAATAAATACTAGAATAGAGAATAATTAAATAAATAGATGGCATAATCATATGTGAGCCTGCAGCACAAAAGCAGTCTTAAGTCGCTGGGGTATATTTGTAGCAATAGCCAACAATACATTGTATGGGTCAAAATTATACATTTTTCTTTTATGCCAAAAATCATTAGGATATTAAGTAAAGATCATGTTCCATGAAGATATTTTGTAAATTTCCTACCGTAAATATATCAAAACTTAATTTTTGATTAGTAATATGCATTACTAAGAACTTCATTTGAACAACTTTAAAGAGGATTTTCTCAATATTTAGATTTTTTAGCACCCTCAGATTCCAGATTTTCAAAAAGTTGTATCTTGGCCAAATATCGTCCTATCCTAACTATATCTACTACCTACTAACTATATCGTCCTATCTCCAGATTATACATCAATGGAAAGTTTATTTATTCAGCTTTCAGATTATGTATAAATCTCAATTT
>NW_015643503.1:228400-229573 GCF_001515625.1 Sinocyclocheilus rhinocerous | reverse complement strand
ATGCAATATTGTAACGCATTACTTTTAAAAGTAACTTTCCCCAACACTGTTTCCCCAAAACTACAGCTTCAAAACACCAACACACACAACATCAGAGACAGCGTGTTGAGCTCAACCTGATATGGTATGTATTATTTAATTATTTATTTTGATTACAGGTAGCAGAGGTAAATATCAGCATAGACAGAAAGGCCTCTGAATACATGTTATGAAGGGAGTTTTTAGAAAAACAGTGTAAAAAATGTAATATAAATAAATAAATAAAAATATTAAAATAAATAAGATAAATAAAAAATATATAGAATGAAACAATACAAACAAGATCAAAATAAATACTAGAATAGAGAATAATTAAATAAATAGATGGCATAATCATATGTGAGCCTGCAGCACAAAAGCAGTCTTAAGTCGCTGGGGTATATTTGTAGCAATAGCCAACAATACATTGTATGGGTCAAAATTATACATTTTTCTTTTATGCCAAAAATCATTAGGATATTAAGTAAAGATCATGTTCCATGAAGATATTTTGTAAATTTCCTACCGTAAATATATCAAAACTTAATTTTTGATTAGTAATATGCATTGCTAAGAACTTCATTTGAACAACTTTAAAGATGATTTTCTCAATATTTAGATTTTTTTGCACCCTCAGATTCCAGATTTTCAAATAGTTGTATCTCAGCCAAATATTGTCCTATCCTAACAAACCATACATCAATGGAAAGATTATTTATTCAGCTTTCAGCTGATGCATACACCTCAATTTCTAAAAATTGACCCTTATGACTGGTTTTGTGCTCCAGGGTCACATTTGGATGCAAATGATTCACAGTAAAAGTCTAGCTGTATATTCTGACTGAATTCATTTTTCCAAGCAACATTTAAATGATAGATTTTTGATTATAATATAGCTGATGTGACAGTGGACACTCTCTTCACACGCAGCATTCAGGGCTATTTTCAGAGAGCCAAAGCGTTTGAGAAGCTGAAGATCTTTTTATGACACACGGCTGTCATGCAAAACCAATTTAACAAGTAAAAACATCAGTGTGAGAGAGACGGCAGGCCCTGTTTACCGTGGTAAATGTCCTGCAGAGATCCTCCACCGCAGTACTCCATACAGATCCACAGTTTATTCATCCTGCAGCACACACACACACACACAGACAC
>NW_015643503.1:222840-228199 GCF_001515625.1 Sinocyclocheilus rhinocerous | reverse complement strand
GCACACACACACACACACACACACACACACACAGTCGCACACGCACACACAGACACACACACAGACACGCACACACAGACACGCGCACGCGCACACGCACAGACACAGACACGCACACGCACAGACACGCACACACAGACACGCACACGCGCACGCGCACACGCACAGACACAGACACGCACGCGCACAGACACAGACACGCACGCGCACAGACACAGACACGCACGCGCACAGACACAGACACGCACGCGCACAGACACAGACACGCACGCGCACAGACACAGACACGCACGCGCACAGACACAGACACGCACGCGCACAGACACAGACACGCACAGACACAGACACGCACACGCA
The DNA here is from genome assembly GCF_001515625.1 of Sinocyclocheilus rhinocerous. Taxonomy (NCBI): domain Eukaryota; kingdom Metazoa; phylum Chordata; class Actinopteri; order Cypriniformes; family Cyprinidae; genus Sinocyclocheilus; species Sinocyclocheilus rhinocerous. Next base: position 227,842 of record NW_015643503.1, on the reverse strand, counting down.
CACGCGCACACAGACACGCACACGCGCACACAGACACACACACACACAAACGCAGACGCACACACGCACACGCACACAGACACACACGTTTACTCTTATATTCACATCCATTTATCTGTTGACTGTGAGTTTTTCAAGAGTTCTCAAGCTCTCATTGTTTTTCTAGATATGAGAATCATCCGAGTTTGATTCTGATTTCAGTGACAAACAATGAGAGCTGATGCTGAACAACACTACATTCATGTATTAAAAGAGTTTGAGTTAGTAAAAACAGCAGCTGCATATTTCCCAGTTTACGAGACCCAACCGGATAGTAATCAAAATAAATGTGAACTACATGACGCCACATACACACGCATGTTACAGCAACAGATTCCCCTCAATGTTTTAGTCAAACGAAGATGACCAAAGATGAGCAACACTGGGTTTGTGATTTCCCAGCGTGTATGAGATATGATGCGGTTACTGGAATAGCATTATTGTTTTGCTGCTTGCTGACTCTATTTCAGCTTTTCTTGCGGTTTTGTAAATGTATTGTGTTCTGTTTGATTATCACAATTCTTGAGGATTTAAACTTATTCAGTAATGTTTTATATATTATGTCCAATCAAAACTAAGTTCAGACCAGAGTAATTCTGTCCACCCTATTAAACATTTTTAAAGGATAATTTCATAATTTAAGCATTAAAATACTAATAATTCAGTGTAAAAAAATATATATTGTGGAGTTTTATTAATGTTTTACTTTTTTTTTTAAATACAAAAATAATAACTAACCAATTGTTACTAATTGGAAAATTTATTTTATTAGCAGTACTAATTTACTGGCTGAATGAGATATTTTGTATCTAGTGAATGAACAAATTCAAAAGTGTTACTGAAACATCATCATGTTGTATCTTCTGCTGTTTCCAGTGAGGCTTGCTCTCTCACCTGATGTAACTGCCGTGATACGCCACGATGTTCCTGTGTTTGCAGCTCTTCACCATCACGATCTCTTGCTGGATGACAGAGAAGTCATCTTCTGTGAAAGACAGACGGTCTGTGAGCAGCGCATCATCTACAGACAGGTCAGTATGTCAGACTCAGCTCTTACCAGGCTCCATTTTAATGATTTTAATGGCTGCGAATTCCCCATTCTGTTTACTGCGAGCCTGAAAACACACACAAACATCATCATGATGCATTACTGTCATTAATGCGGTTTAAGAATCATAGACTGAGAGATGTCTTCCCTTTCAATGCAAACTCTACAGACTGACATTTCACAATTTTGACTCATAATTTCAATGGCAAGCTAATTTTCTTGATAAGGTTAACCTCAAATTTGAATGTTTATTTGAATTGAAACCATAAAAATGTTGCAAACCATAACAACATAGTTAATGGGCATTTAATATACTCCTTGACAATATGCTATTGGAGATCAAATATTGAAAATATTGTGTTCAAATGTCCACCACAGAAGGAAATGACATCACATGGCTTTGTGATAAATCATTTCTGAAGCGGTGTTTGGTTTGTGACATAGTTGACAGAATTTTTGCACACATGAGTAAAATGAAATATTTTCTTATTTTGAAATAATTTAAACTCGATCTATTTTTTTTCTAAAATATTTAGATATATAAATAATCTTGATTTTAACATGTTTATTCGTTATTTTTTATCAATTTAAAAAGCAGACATCACAAAAACTGTAATTTAAGGGACATAAAGACAATTTCATGCAAACTGAGAAACAGTGCATAAAATATAGTATCTGTGAGATAGTACTATATATCTTAATGAATAAAATATGCTATTTGTGCTAGAAAAAAAAAATATATAATTATCATCAATGGACATGAAATGTACCCTAAATTATATATATATATATGAAATTTTCAGGAACAAAAGGCCTGAGAAAGACTGTAAAATGTCTAGTCCGCAGCACCAAAATAAACTCAGCCCACAACTGAGGCATATTCACACTAAACACAAACACAGGACTGTACTGTACGACTATAAACACACTGGAGGAAAAACACACGCCTGACTCGAAGAGTGGAAAGTTGTTCAGAGATTCACACGCTCGCTCACACACACACACACACACACAGACACACACAGACACACACACAGACACACACAGACACACACACAGACACACACAGACACACACACAGACACACACAGACACACACACAGACACACACAGACACACACACAGACACACACAGACACACACACAGACACACACAGACACACACACAGACACACACAGACACACACACAGACACACACAGACACACACACAGACACACACAGACACACACACAGACACACACAGACACACACACAGACACACACAGACACACACACAGACACACACAGACACACACACAGACACACACAGACACACACACAGACACACACAGACACACACACAGACACACACAGACACACACACAGACACACACAGACACACACACAGACACACACAGACACACACACAGACACACACAGACACACACACAGACACACACAGACACACACACAGACACACACAGACACACACACAGACACACACAGACACACACACAGACACACACAGACACACACACAGACACACACAGACACACACACAGACACACACAGACACACACACAGACACACACAGACACACACACAGACACACACAGACACACACACAGACACACACAGACACACACACAGACACACACAGACACACACACAGACACACACAGACACACACACAGACACACACAGACACACACACAGACACACACAGACACACACACAGACACACACAGACACACACACAGACACACACAGACACACACACAGACACACACAGACACACACACAGACACACACAGACACACACACAGACACACACAGACACACACACAGACACACACAGACACACACACAGACACACACAGACACACACACAGACACACACAGACACACACACAGACACACACAGACACACACACAGACACACACAGACACACACACAGACACACACAGACACACACACAGACACACACAGACACACACACAGACACACACAGACACACACACAGACACACACAGACACACACACAGACACACACAGACACACACACAGACACACACAGACACACACACAGACACACACAGACACACACACAGACACACACAGACACACACACAGACACACACAGACACACACACAGACACACACAGACACACACACAGACACACACAGACACACACACAGACACACACAGACACACACACAGACACACACAGACACACACACAGACACACACAGACACACACACAGACACACACAGACACACACACAGACACACACAGACACACACACAGACACACACAGACACACACACAGACACACACAGACACACACACAGACACACACAGACACACACACAGACACACACAGACACACACACAGACACACACAGACACACACACAGACACACACAGACACACACACAGACACACACAGACACACACACAGACACACACAGACACACACACAGACACACACAGACACACACACAGACACACACAGACACACACACAGACACACACAGACACACACACAGACACACACAGACACACACACAGACACACACAGACACACACACAGACACACACAGACACACACACAGACACACACAGACACACACACAGACACACACAGACACACACACAGACACACACAGACACACACACAGACACACACAGACACACACACAGACACACACAGACACACACACAGACACACACAGACACACACACAGACACACACAGACACACACACAGACACACACAGACACACACACAGACACACACAGACACACACACAGACACACACAGACACACACACAGACACACACAGACACACACACAGACACACACAGACACACACACAGACACACACAGACACACACACAGACACACACAGACACACACACAGACACACACAGACACACACACAGACACACACAGACACACACACAGACACACACAGACACACACACAGACACACACAGACACACACACAGACACACACAGACACACACACAGACACACACAGACACACACACAGACACACACAGACACACACACAGACACACACAGACACACACACAGACACACACAGACACACACACAGACACACACAGACACACACACAGACACACACAGACACACACACAGACACACACAGACACACACACAGACACACACAGACACACACACAGACACACACAGACACACACACAGACACACACAGACACACACACAGACACACACAGACACACACACAGACACACACAGACACACACACAGACACACACAGACACACACACAGACACACACAGACACACACACAGACACACACAGACACACACACAGACACACACAGACACACACACAGACACACACAGACACACACACAGACACACACAGACACACACACAGACACACACAGACACACACACAGACACACACAGACACACACACAGACACACACAGACACACACACAGACACACACAGACACACACACAGACACACACAGACACACACACAGACACACACAGACACACACACAGACACACACAGACACACACACAGACACACACAGACACACACACAGACACACACAGACACACACACAGACACACACAGACACACACACAGACACACACAGACACACACACAGACACACACAGACACACACACAGACACACACAGACACACACACAGACACACACAGACACACACACAGACACACACAGACACACACACAGACACACACAGACACACACACAGACACACACAGACACACACACAGACACACACAGACACACACACAGACACACACAGACACACACACAGACACACACAGACACACACACAGACACACACAGACACACACACAGACACACACAGACACACACACAGACACACACAGACACACAC
>NW_015643503.1:217430-220195 GCF_001515625.1 Sinocyclocheilus rhinocerous | reverse complement strand
GTGTATATGTCTGTGTGTGTGTGTGTGTGTGTGAGTGTGAGTGTGTGTGTGAGTGAGTGTGTGTGTGTGTGAGTGAGTGAGTGTATATGTCTGTGTGTGTGTGTGTGTGTGTGTGAGTGTGTGAATAGCAGGAAAGAGCCTTATCTTTGATTTGTAGGGTGACTGATCCTTCAGAAGCAAAGATCATTAGAAAATATCATTAGCTCAGGATTAAAACCATTATGAGAATTAAAAGTCTTCATAATGATGAGAGTACCAACATGTGTGTTTATGTACTTTATAGCTGTGTGTGTGTGTGTCTCAACAACTGACCTTTAGAGTGTGTGTATTTATATAGTGTGTGTGTGTGTGTGTGTGTGTGTGTGTGTCCCAGTGTGGGCGGGTCAGAAGCCTGTATGGGGGCGGAGCTCTTCCACAGTCCCGCCCCCTCCTGACCTCACAGAAACACTCATCCCACATCTCACACCCCGTCTGCCTCTTTAACACATGCGTGTCTGTTCAGACGGAAAAATAGCAGATGAACGTGGAGTTTTTTGCTTTAGAACGAGCTCAACCGGTTCTCTGCAGTCATGTGAACGCCGCTGGTGTCAAACATGTTCTTTAGGTCAGGAAAAAAAGGCTGAATTGAATCTGGTGTACTTGAACATGCTGCTTGACATACAATGAAAGTGAATGAGCTGTTGTTGAGCTCCATAAAGTGCCACAGAATCATCAGAGCAGTAGTTCACATGACTAGTGCACTGTATTTTAAGAAATCATTCTGTCATCACTGCATTCATTTCATTTGTCAGTCAACTATTCAAATGTTTCCCCTCCAGAAATGTTTTACTAGGTTCACCCTTAGTAATCTCAAACATCATTGGTTTTTACATGCCTGAAGTGTGTGAATGTTTTGAAAACTATCGTATAACATTGGTATGAGACTTTATTAAGGTGTTTTTATCCGTCTAGGACCTCAACAGCATCCATTTCCATACGCCAAAAAATACAAATCAAATAGATTTTAAATGTATTTCAAAATATACAAAAAAATATACTTGCTAAAATATATTTTTAAATATATTTATATAAATATATTTTCTACCAATGTATTTTTTGGCCATTTTTTTGTGCATATATATCTTAAAAATATAAATAAGTTTTTTTTAAATAGCATTTAAAAATTAATTTTGCCTGCATACATTTTCAATCCAGGAAACTACATTCACATTTCTCATTTAATAAAAAGCTGTATTTGTTGTCTATAATATGTGTGAACTTTATAAAATTGTATTTAAAAAATATTAAACTCTAATGAATCATAATAAATCTATTTTTGATCTCCTGTAGGCTATTCCCTGAAATATAAATTAAAATATATTTTGGTATATGAAGGTTGAAACTAAATATTTTCAATTTCATAAAAATATGTGACCCTGGAGCACAAAACCAGTCATAAGGGTCAATTTTTGGAAATTGAGATTTATGCATCATCTGAAAGCTGAATAAATAATCTTTCCATTGATGTATGGTTTGTTAGGATAGGACAATATTTGGCTGAGATACAACTATTTGAAAATCTGGAATCTGAGGGTGCAAAAAAATCTAAATATTGAGAAAATCATCTTTAAAGATGTTCAGATGAAGTTCTTAGCAATGCATACTTTAAAGTTGTCCAAATTAAGTTCTTAGCAATGTATATTACTAATCAAAAATTAAGTTTTTATATATTTACGGTAGGAAATTTACAAAATATCTTCATGGAACATGATCTTTACTTAATATCCTAATGATTTTGGCATAAAAGAAAAATCTATAATTTGATCCATACAATGTATTGTTGGCTATTGCTACAAATATACCCCAGCGACTTAAGACTGCTTTTGTGCTCCAGGGACACATATTTCATTTAACTTCACGGTTTACAATGTATATTTTGGCCAGAAAAAAAAAATATTTTTGCCATATGGGTTTACTTTGCCTGTATGTAAAAGAGCAGCGTGAACATTCTGCTAAACGTCTTCTTTTGTGCTCGACAGAAGAAAGTCAGTGGGTTTTTGAGGTAGTAAATGATGACAGAAGAGACTTGAAATCTTGTATTTTGCGCTTCTGTGTTGCAGCACATTGGTCAGTCAGAGAGACACATGCGCATGTCTGCGGCTCTGGAGAGGAAGACAGGCCACATGCACTCATCTGCATACTGCAGACGTTCGACTGCGAAACACAGCCATGCTGAAGCATGAAACACAGTAATGTTTATTCTCTAAAATGGCACAGACGGTGCAGGTAGTGTTGGTCCATGTTTGCTCACGCTGGAGTGTTTTATCAGCTCTACAGGTGAAACATCGACACACACAAAGGTGCTTTTGAGAGGAAAGAGGAAGCAGCGGTGCATTCACAACCACACGCTCCTCTACAGACGCGCCGTGCTTTACAGTAAATCAGCCTGAACCATGATGGATGGAGGAGCTCTGTCACCATTCATTCTGTTTACAGGACTATAGAGCTGGATCAGCCTCGGGTCATTACACACCGCAGCTGTCTAATGACAGGAATCACATCCGCTTCCTCAGCGACCTCACAGTGCCATCACACGCTGAACATCCGATCTGATGCTGTTTAAAACTAACCGTTCAATCTCAGGGTGACCTCAAAGGCCTGAGACATTACACCGGATGTGGCGCTTTGACCCATGAATACACACACACACACACACACACACACAGACACACACACTCACAGACACACACACACACACACTCACACTCACAGACACACACACACAC
>NW_015643503.1:213423-217350 GCF_001515625.1 Sinocyclocheilus rhinocerous | reverse complement strand
AAAACATATCTGATATAATAAAAAAAAAAACTTTTAATCATGTAAAATATGAAATAATTTGAATAAAAATGTATTAAAATTATATGAAAAATATAATTATTAATCATTATTAAAAATCTCAGAGGGCCATCTAACCCAAAAATCACTTTAAAATAATATACATATATTATATCACACACACACACAGTCTGGTCAGCTATCCTTGTGGGGACTCTCCATAGGCATAATGGTTTTTATACTGTACAAACCATATTTTCTATCACCCTACACCTAAACCTACCCCTCACAGGAAACTTTCTGCATTTTTAGATTTTCAAAAAACTTCATTCTGTATGATTTATAAGCTTTTGTACCCGTGGGGACCACAATTTAGGTCCCCACCGTGACACGAGTCCCCATGAGTCTGTGTGTAGTCAGGTTTAAGTCCCCACCAGGATATATAAACCAGTACACACATACACTCACTCACAGACACACTCACACACACACACAGACACACTCACACTCACACACACTAACAGACACACTCACTCACTCACACACACACACACACACACTCACACACAAACACACGGTTACTTATCTGTCTAAATGGGGACACAGCATAGACTTTTGCCAAACTGTGTCATAGACATTTTTATATACACAGCTAGTGATAAATACCCTTACCTGCACACTAACCCTCACAAAAAAACACCTCAGTTACTTTGTTTTTACACTCTTTTTACAAATGAGGACATCCCCAAAAGGAGGTTTTAGGAGGTTTTGTCAGATTTAACTCACTTCTGGGAACAAATTTGTCCCCAGAGTATGTTTAGCTGCAAACACACACATTTACACACCTCTCTAAATACTGTTTTAATCTAATTATAAATGCTACAGCCTAACCTTCACAGAAAACGTCTGTATTTTTGTAGATGCATGAATGTAACAAATGCAACGAAAGAAACATGCATTTGAAACCTTAGTTTACAAATTTGTCGCTTATATATATATATATATATATGCAAAAAAATCTCTTCTCTCTATTTTTGTCTTGTTTTCTAGTTCAAATATCTAAACGTACTTAAATCAAGATGCATTTACCTGAGATACAAAATTACGATATTTAAGTCTTGTTTTCTTAAAAATTAAGCACAATTGTTTGCATAAAACAAGAAAACAACTTGCTAATAGTGTCAAAAAAAAATCTTGTTTTCTCATTGAATTAGTTAATTTTTTCTTGCCCCATTGGCAGATATTTGTTCTTGTTTTAAGCAAAAACTTTTGCCTCTCAAGTAACTGTATCATGATTTAAGAACTTTTATATATTTGTACTTGAAAATAAGACATAAATACTAAGCAAGCAAATCATTTTTATTTGCTCTATAAACGGGGACTTCAGTTCTTTTATATACTGGTTTAACGTACCCAAAAGGAGGGTTTCAGGAAGTTTTGTCAGGTTTTGCTCATTTCTGGGTACAAATTTGTTCCCACAGTATGGTTAAGCAGGCACACACACACACCTCTGAGTCAGTGTGAAAAGAGATACACACATTTATAGGCAGAGGATGAGTACAGCCTTAAAAATGAAAGACGGACAGAGAATGAGACAGACAGGCAGGAAACAAATGAAATATTTATGATTGACAGATTGAATGTTTCTGTTCCGTTTGTGGTTCATGTCACACAAAAAAGTGAGAGAACTACCAGAAACAACACAAAACTATTTAAACACAGTAGTTGAACTGAGATGCATAATTTTTGCTCTGAATACCAACACACACCTCACCAGAGACCCAAAACGCACACACTCCTCTTATAAACCCCTGTCTTTAAAAGCTGTGAATCAGACTGAGAAAGGTACCTTATAAACTTCTCCATACGTTCCTCCACCGACCCGCAGCAGAATCTCAAAGTCATCCTGAGGGTTTCGTGTGGAGATCTCCAGAACGTCCATCATCACACAAACACACACAGAAGAGCACAGATCATGTGTGTGTGTTTGTGTGTGTGTGTGTGTGTGTGTGTGTGTGTTCACTGCTGCAGGAAAACCTCTTCCTCTGTCTCACCTCATTTACATCTCGCTTTATTTCCTGTTTAGGGTGTGTGTGTGTGTGTGTGAGAGAGAGAGAGAGAGAGAGAGAGAGAGAGAGAGTTTGAGAACATACAACCCAAGTGTGAAAGTATCTCAGTTTAGACTATTTGTTGTGTGTGTGAGAATCAAACAACATAGAGAGAAAGAAAGAAAGAAAGAAACAGAGGAGAGAGACAGGTGTGTGTGTGTGTGTGTGCTGAACACGCTCAGTGCTGCAGTGCATCAGCGTGTGTCGTCTGTGCAGCCTGACTGTACTTCCTGTACAATAATGCAGCAGAGCACAGAAACTCCTGACGCTCATGATGATGAAGATCTTTGAAGTCCTGAAACTCTCTTGACCTGCTGCAGGAGAGAACCAAGCTTCAGCTGCTTCACTGGAGCTTCTGGACTCAGCCAGTAACTTTGTGTCCGTCTCTGATATCTGTGGGAATCCTATAACAGCAACAGTTTGATCAGATATTAAAGATGTGCAGCTGAATCTGATTGTGAAGATCAGAAAGAGCAGAACGGAGATGACCAGCAGGAGGCAGTGCAGGATCAGAACATACGAACACACTGTTTGTTCAGCATGGAATCATGCATACTGTTTCACTTGTTTAAACACACTGTAAAAATCCTTTTTCAAATTGTAAATTTTAAATAGTACACAGATTATTAATGTTTATTATTATTTCTTGCAAGAAAATACTATTTCAGTCTTTATACTTCAGTATTTCATGTTTAATTCAATGTGTTACTTGCTGTTTCTTTGTAATAATTTGTCAAATTTACTAGCAATTTATTTTTTCTTCTACTTCGTTTTTCATTGATTGGTCATTTTTTAGGTTTTGGATGAAGTGCTGTTTCAGACTAGTGTAAAGACAAAATCCCCAAAACATTTAAGTATTTGTTTTATTGCACTTTATCTATTTGCATCTGTAGATTTCAATTGCAATATATGCCTTTAAGAGTTTGTTTCTCCACTTCTGCAGCACTTATGTACACCAAAACTTAAGAGTTTTATTCCTATTTATATTCTGAAGGTTTTTACTGAGGAGTTTGTTCATATATCATTCACACTGATTTATACAACATTTTATTCTTAAAAACATGGCAAAAAAAAAACAAACAAAAAAAAACATTAAAACTCCCACAGAAATACCAGAGAAAAATCAGTAGTCATGAAAGAAGTTTTGATTTTTTTTAATGATTAACAAATACATTAACAAATACATATTAGCAAGTTATAAAAACAAACAAAAACTATTGCCTTCAAATTGTTCTGCTCTTGACACTTTAGATCTAAGTCCAATCTATTTATCTTTCTAGTCCTATTGACCTTCAAAAAATGAAATAAAAAATAGAAATGTTTTTTCAAATCCACATTCCAATATAGTTTTTATTTAAAATGCATTTTTAAATAAAACATTTTTAATTAAAAAAAATATATTTAAAATGCATTTTAGTTATATGCATTTCTTTGAAATTCAGTTCATTTTAATTCTATTTTGTTACATTAATTTAATGTTGCAGAATTGCTGCCTCAACTCAAATTGCATAATTGAATTGTACTTTAAACGTCATTCTCAGCTGAGAATCAAGTAGAACCCTGTTGAGATGCAGACGTTCTGCTCCATGTTTAGATCCAGTGGATTTCTCAGTTCATTTAAGTCGCAGGTTGTTTAGAGTTCACGGAAGCGTAAAGCGGGTTACAGTGGACAGATAAACTCTCAGATTTATTCTGACAGTGATGTGCCTATTATAAACCATCACAGCTCTATTTGAGCTCCAGGTTCAGTTGTGTTCTGATTCAGCTGCATTGACAAAGAGCCACATGTACATATAAAATACATTTACTGATCAGGATATAA
>NW_015643503.1:208618-212129 GCF_001515625.1 Sinocyclocheilus rhinocerous | reverse complement strand
TTAGAGTTTTATTCCTCTCTATATTCTGAAGGTTTTTACTGAGGGGTTTGTTCATATATCATTCACACTGAATTATATAACAATTTATTCCTAAAAGCATGGCGAAAATAGAAATCTTTAAACATGATGAGTTTTTTCTCCACTTCTGCAGCACTTACAAACACCAAAACTTAATTATTCCTCTCTATAATCTGAAGGTTTTTACTGAGGGGTTTGTTCATATATCATTCACACTGATTTATATAACAATTTATTCCTAAAAGCATGGCGAAAATAGAAATCTTTAAACATGATGAGTTTTTTCTCCACTTCTGTAGCACTTACAAACACCAAAACTTAGGGTTTTATTCCTCTCTATATTCTGAAGGTTTTTACTGAGGGGTTTGTTCATATATCATTCACACTGATTTATATAACAATTTATTCCTAAAAGCATGGCGAAAATAGAAATCTTTAAACATGATGAGTTTTTTCTCCACTTCAGTAGCACTTACAAACACCAAAACTTAGAGTTTTATTCCTATTTATATTCTGAAGGATTTTACTGAAGGGTTTGTTCATATATAATTCACACTGATTTGCAGTTTATTAAAAAAAAAACATTGCGAAAAATGTAGTTGTTTTCTGTCTGTTGACAGTATTTTCTGATTTATGGAGTGATAAAAAGATAACAAAAAAATCCCTTTTGTAAAAATCTTATGTCAACTCTAATATGTCAAGAAAATCAAGCAAGAATTTTCAACCTGCCTTTATCCAATGTTCATATTTATATTTTGGAAAATCAGTGCATATGTATTTGAAAACAATATTTTCTTGTTTGCACACATAAAATCTCAGAAAACTTGTAATAATAAAATGTGTGCAATTCTTAATGTCATCAATCAACTGGGGAAGTATGATGATGTGTATTAGTTAATTTTTTACCCTATTCACCTGGGGTGTCTTGCCTTGAAATATACCCTGAAAATATCCTTGAATCGAACACTAGAAGCATCTGGGAGCATTGAAGAAGAAACATCTAGAATCCAGTGTGAGGAACCCTGAAACACAGAGAAACAGCACATCAAACATGCCATGATGGTCTAAAGAAAACATACAGCAGCCTCAAAATTATCTGTTTACTTCAGACACACTTACATGTCATTACATATCAAACCGTGTGTCACTTATTGTGAATAAAAACACTTTATAATAACACTAAAAACTGGTGTAGAAACAATTTGAAACAATTTTCACTCAGAAATTGCTAGTAAATTTCAGAAAGAAACGGCAAGTAAAACATTGAATTCAAAACTATTTTGAAGTAGAAATACCGAAATAGCATCTTCTTGTAAAATGTACTTCAGCAATCTTTGTTTACAATTTTTTTTGAAGTGCAGAACATTTAACAGACAGAAGTTTGTTGGTTTTGAAATGCTAAACCAATAGATGTAGTGTTGAAGATGAAGACTGCGTTTGTTAGTTAACGTGATTCTCTGAATTTGAGCAGAACTGACTTCATACATTCACTAAAAATCACCCAAACACCAGTGGATTCAAATATATTGAGACTTCAGACTTAATGAAGGAAAGTGGTATAAGAGAAAAATTCCTGCAGATACAGACACTTGATCCGTTGAATCACATTCACACAAATTTAAGTGACTGAAGTGAACAGATACTGATGAATCTAAACTGGTTTGCTGCAGTTCATGTTTTGTTCAAGTTGTTTGATAGATAAGATCAGATTCTGCAGACGTTTGGAAACACCCCTTACCAAAAAGAACTATACTTCAAGTTTATTTTAAGTATACTTAAGTAAAGTTCAAGTATATTTTTAAGTATACTTTATGTAGTAAGTATACAAATATCAGTGCACTAGTAGTATACTTGTAAGTGTACTATTTCAATACTCCTTGGGACTAAATTGACCCACTTTCTAGTATATAAAAGTATACTTTTAAGTATACTTTAAGTATAACAGTAGTAAACTTTGAGTACACAACTAGATTACATATATGTTTTTAGTTTGTACTGCAACTATGCAAAAAATGAACTTATAGGTATATTGATAGTTTACTAAATAAATACTTGTAGCATTTTTAGTACACTTTAAATTATAGTCTCAGTAAACTACTATTTTAGTAGTTTTATACTGCAAGTAAACTCGTAAGTTTTCTTTAAGTGAATTTTACATCATACTTTAAGTATACTACTATGTCCCTATTTAGGTATTAATTTTTATATATTTTGTTATATGAATATCTGAACATACAAAACATCAAAAGAAAGAACAGGGTATCTGCTTGTAAACAAAAACATTTTAATCTAGCTTCATGCATTCTTTTTTTATAAACATTTGAATGTGGGTAAGTTTCATAAATAAAAAAAATAAAGAAATGGATCGACATTTTATTCCATAACGTTACACAGTTTTGATGCTGTTTTATGTCTGATGATCGTGTTAGATTACATGTGGAAGCATCTGTTGTTTCGGTTTCTTCTTCACTTGTGTTTTGGATATTCTGTACAGAAGGTGTGTAATAGCGCCCCCTACAGTATAACAATAAAAACATGGATTCCCGGAGCACAAGTGTAGCTCAAATATAGTCAAGTATACTTAAATGTAATTTTAAGTATATTTCTGAGAAGTAAGGGTGACAGCGGGTCTGTGTATTAGGGTTCATGCATCAGTCCTGCAGCCTGTTTTAGCCTCTCTAATCTGGATTTACCGTCAGCAGTGTGTCAGCAGCACACACAAACATACACTCATGACCCCTCACACACTACAGACGTACCTGACCATTCACCTATCTGTATATCTGTCTGTGTGTGTACGTGTGTGTGTGTGTGTGTGTGTGTGTGTGTGTGTGATGTTCAGATCCTACAGCTGATGCCTTTTATGGACATACTCCACTCTGTTTAGCTTCACTCACTCATTACAGCAGGATTGATGAAGTGGCAAGACATTTTTCAGCACCGTTACATTTCTATTAAACACATGCAAGGGTGGACATCTAAAACTGAACGTGTAATCAAACAGGCCTCAGTCTATAACTGAAACACTGACGGTACATTTTACAGACCCGTGAAAGGGCTTGACATTTTCTGTTTTGAGCTGCATTTATAGTGTAATGTATCTACAGTACAGCCATGAACCACGAATCTGTGTAGTGCAGGATGAATCATCACTACTTTGATCTATTTTATAATGAGAAAGACTACATTTGAAGTTTGGAATAATTAAGATGTTTTTTCTCTTCTTCTCATCAAGACTGCATTTATTTAATCAATTTAATTTTTCAGGATTCTTTAATGAATAGAAAGTTCAAAACAACAGCATTCATCTGAAATCCGTTGTAATATTAGAAATGTCTTTACTCTCACTTTTGAGCAATTTAATGTATCCTTGATGAAGTAAAGTAATTTCTTAAGCAAAACAAACAAAAAAAAACTTTTCAATGATAGTGTCACAGTTTCTACAAAAATATTGTGCAGCACAACTGTTTTCAACATTGATAATAATGTTTCT
>NW_015643503.1:200786-206312 GCF_001515625.1 Sinocyclocheilus rhinocerous | reverse complement strand
AATTGTGTGTGTGTGTGTGTGTGTGTGTGAGTGTGTGTGAGTTATTGAGGGTGACAGCGGGTCTGTGTATTAGGGTTCATGCATCAGTCCTGCAGCCTGTTTTAGCCTCTCTAATCTGGATTTACCGTCAGCAGTGTGTCAGCAGCACACACAAACATACACTCATGACCCCTCACACACTACAGACGTACCTGACCATTCACCTATCTGTATATCTGTCTGTGTGTGTACGTGTGTGTGTGTGTGTGTGTGTGCATCATTGTACATCATTGGGGAACAAAACAGTCTCCAGGGTTCATTTAATTTATATTTTGTGTTTGTAGTTAATATGATCTCATATAAAAACAATAGAAGTCTACACGTTTATGATATGTGATCATTTAGGCAATAACGTGTGTGTGTGTGTGTGTGTCTGTTTTGCCCAGGAACAGGCTGGTAAGAATCTGAACTGGAGTATTTGCTAATTAGAGACATTCCTCAGGATTACAGTGCCAATTAAGAATCAGAGAACCATTGTGAGACTGTGTGTGTGTGTGTGTGTGTGTGTGGTCAGGAGTTCAAATCAGTCCAGCACCTTGTGTGAGCATGAAACAAACACTCAGCATCAGTTTGAGCATCATCACATTCAAAGATGACTGTAGAAATGGTAGAAAATGAGAAAATGTCTCCAAAACCCTTTGAGATTACAGCTACAGTCACTGCAGCTACTTCAGATTCTACAGATGACTGTGTTTTACTGTAATGTTGTAGAAACACTAAAGACATCAGCGTCCTATTTTTCCTATTTCAAATAAATGCTGCTCTTTTGAACTTTCTGTTCATCTGTTAATCCTAAAAAATAAAATGTATCACAGTTTCCAAAGAAATATTGTGCAGCACAACTGTGTTCAACATTGATAATAATCAGAAATGTTTGTTGAGCAGCAAATCAGCATATTAGAATGATTTCTGAAGATCATGTGACACTGAAGACTGGAGTAATGATGCTGAAAATACAGCTTTGATCACAGAAATAAATTACAGTTTAACAGATATTCACATAGAAGACAGCTGTTTTAAATTGCAATAATATTTCATTTTTACTGTATTTTTTTATCAAATAAATGCAGCCTTGGTGAGCAGAAGAGACCCACTCTTAATTATTCTAAACATTTGAACAATAGTGAGCATGAGCTACTGTTTCATTCTAGATTAGTTATGTATTGGATCACAGCTTATCCAGCAGTTCTCTCTGTGAAGCAACGGATCACTCAGATTAGTGCACTATTTATAGAAAATACCATTTATGAATTATATAATGCATAAACAACATTTGCATTGTCCATCAATACCAAAAATAATTAAATAGAATAATGAAAAAACTGTTTGTGGTATTAGGAGAGTCACAAGGGGCCTGGAGCCGAAACAGAGGTTTAGGTTGCCATATACTGTTCTGCCATATACCTCATGAGGGCTCATATTTTATACAGTCCTCAGTGTGCGTGTGTGTGTGTGTGTGTGTGTGTGTGCTTGCATGGCATGTGCAGCATGGAGGCGGATTAGTGCTACTGTTCCACTTGCTGCATTACTGCCGTTATCTCCATCAGCCGATGCCATCTGGACACAAACACACGCGCACGCGTCCCTCTATTACCACTGTACCACCACCTGACCCCTGACCCCATCAGCACCAGCTCTCACACAGATACACACACAAACACACAGACACACGCACAATGTACCCAAGCACAAACAGAATGTGTTGTGCGCTCATGCATGAAGGCTTATGCTGGGACACATGGCTCAAGTGTGTGTGTGTGTGTGTTTGTGACGCGTGCAATTAACACAATCGAACCTGAGCTTATTAATCATTCTGTGTGAATGAGATTTAAACACACACACACACAGAACAACACATCATTGTTCACATTTACCTCACTTCCTGTTGCCCAACATCACAAACGGTGGTTGATTACTTCAATGCGCACTCACAGTTCAACACAATCCAAGCGAATTCAGGTTCATTAGGACATTTCCTATATTTAACATTATGCAGAATCACATAAACTTCCTTAAATCACTGAAGTCAAATCCAAATGAACTTCAAACAGCAGTCATTTTTGACCAAAAATGTTTTGTTTTGTTTTGTTTAGAATTTTTTTACTTCATTGGAATGGTATGAAACTTGGTAAAGGTTTTCGCACTTGCTATGTGAACACAAAAACATACACACATACATAAATCAATCAATCAATCAATCCTGAAAAAAATAGTCCCATTTGAACTGCTTGGAAATAAATGGGGAATGAATTTAGTGGAAAGGTTTGGTACTGCGCCCAAACTAAATCTTACTGAAAGCTCATTTGTTGAGATATCAACCTCAAATTTGGAACATGACTTGCTTTCATTTTCTCAGTTTTAGAGTAAAAAACGTTTTGGAAAATATATTTCCTATAAAATTTAAAAATAGTATTTTTGTGCATTTTTCAAAATAATAAACTTCAACTTCTATACCTTTATTTTATTTAGTTTAACTCTGTAAACTTTTTACATCCAAGTGATTCTTTAAAAAGAGACCCAATTCTGTGCTCCGAAGCAGTCAAGATTTACAGTACAACAGTTTAAGATGGAAATTTCGTTTTCAGGTCTATGCTCAAAAAGTGGTGAACAGGTAACAAATGGATCATAACTATTGCATAAATAGAATTTAGTACCATAAAATCCCCTAAAAACACAACATTTAAAATAAAAAACAGCAATAAACTAAAATATAGTACATCCATTTAATTTAAATAAAAAAATTTAAAAAATGTTATTTTGACCGCCATGTGAGGAGTGTGTGTCAGAGCTACAGAGACCTGCGTATTCCACACACACACACACACACACACACACACAGGTTTGTTTTTGTGAAAAGTGGGGACTCTCCATAGGCGTAATGGTTTTAATACTGTACAGACCGTATATTCTATTGCCCTACACCAACCCTACCCCTAAACCTACCCCTCACAGGAAACTTTGTGCTATTTCAGATTTTCAATACACTCCATTCTGTGTGATTTATATGCGTTTTGAAAAGTGGGGACATGGGGTAATGTCCTGAAAAGTCACCTTCTCCTTGTAATACCTATGTCATACCCTTGTCATTATACAAATTTATGTCCTCATTTGTCACAAAAACACACACACACACATTCAAGCACATGCACACACACACACACACACACAGACACACGCTCAGACAGCCACCTGCTGCTGTCTGCTGTGGATTATCAGTCTGTCTGAGTCCAGATGTCTCATATGTCTCTTCATCAGCTCATCTATGAATGTCTTCAAAACAATCACTAAATGACTTCATTCTCACGACTGCGAGTTTGTGTTATAGAGTTGTAATTTTACATGCATGTAGACACAAACAACAAATCTACAGGCCCATTTACATGTTTACATGCTCTTTACAAACCTGATAAACATTCATTCAAAACCTGCATAATACTGATAAATCTGACGCATTCCTACAGTGATACCAGAGTGAAACACATTACACATCTAAAGAATGAAATACTCCTAAAACTACTGGATGCAGCTGAACACCTACACAGCGTTAGTCTTTCAACTTCATTCTCATTTCTACAAAACTGAGGAATAATGCTGTGCTGTAATGAAAATGTGAAACACTTTTGACTTTTGACTTTTGACTAACTAGAACTAACTTTGTAAGTACACGTTAACTAACTCTCATTAGAGCATTGGTAGACTGTTAGGTTAGGGTTAGAGCTAGTAGAATAAGTTGACCTGTACTTGCAAAGTTACATTTACTCATAATGAAGTATTGTCATTGTCAAGTATTGTAAGTTTTCCAAAATTATTTTCTAGAGATTATGTTCTAGTGAACCTTGCAGCTATAAGGATTCTTGAAAAATGTTTGCATGCTTATTTAAGCTGTTAACCTACACTAGTCAGAATCAGAATCTAACCACAATCTTTGTGATCTCTAACACACAACCAGATGTCTCGAGAAGCAACTAAATCAACTAATAAACACAAACTATCATAAAACGTCAAGTTTCAGACAGTCAAACATGAGGTGAATAAGCCCCGCCCACACTCTTCCTCCGGCCCTTTCCTTCACCTCATCCAGATCTCCATCCGTCTCTCTCACACGTACCTGTGTGTGTCTGGCAAACGTCTTTCTCTGTCCGTCCACATCACATGTTCTTCTGTGCACCGAAACACAAGCTCCTCACAAGAGCACACTAAAGTCTCCTTCAGGTGTGTTTCTGGTCCTCTTTCAATCTCGCTGTCTGTCCACGTCTCTCTGCTCACAATCTCACTACAAATGCCTCTTTCCCCTCTTTATCCCGAGGTAAGATACTTACTTTTCAGATAAAGCATATTATGACAAATCGGCTGAACTGTGTGTGTGTGTCGACTGCTGTAAATACCATGATAGGGTGTTAGAGAGAGATTTACACAGATGATGTTTGAACATTTTGAGCAAACGTTACTGTAGCTCAAACATGGCGCTCGCAATGTAAGGTCATAGGTTCGATTCCCAGGGATGTATGAACTGATCAACTGATGTAAGCCTTGAATGCAGTGCAAGTCATTCAAGATAAAAGCATCTGTCAAATGCATGATTGTAAAGTCACCGTTCTGTTACTCTCAGACACATTTACATTGCTTTTATCCAAATTGCATTGCATTCAAGGTATATATACACAGATAACAAAAATAGCGTTCCCTTAAGTTATGAAAATGCTGTTCACAGAACGTTCAAAATGTCAATTTTTAAAAACGTTTCAGAAACGTTAAAATGTTTCATCATGGGAACGTTACTTTTGAATGTTCTTTCTGAAACAAGTAGCAACATTTAAAAAATGCTTGATGAACGTCCAACTAAGAAATAAAAACTATGCGTAATGTTTGTGTGCTATCATTTTGAGAACAATAATAAATGTTCTCTTAATGTTACTGTAATAATTTTGCCAGAACATTCTGAGAATGTTTCCTGTTAGTTGGGAATACATTATCATGGAGCCATGGGAATTGAACCCATGACTTTGGTGTTGCTAGCGCCATGATCTGCTGTTTGAGAGACAGGAACACTAGAGTTCAGCTCTGTGACATGAGGCTTGAAGAGTTTGAGATCAAAGTACGCTCTAGTTTCAGAATCGAGCAGCTTTACTGATGTGGTGAACGTTCAGCTCCAGGCAGATCTACTGGTGCTTTCTCACTCTGTGATGAGATTCTACAGAAAACACCAGGACTGAGTTCACAGCACTGCAAAACCTCCATACGAGACACGAGAGAAGCTTTCACACACGTCACTGCAGTTTCACCGCCTAACTCACACTATACTGCAGAGTCATCATACAGAAGCTTCAGACCATTATCAGAATGACTAAAACAACATCTAGAACCACATGAACAACAGCAGCAACGGATACAAATGTGACTGTGCAATTCAGTCCAAACCTGTGGAATTATGAGCTGTGTGTGTGTGTGTGTGTGTGTGTGTGTGTGTGTTTGTGTGTGTGTGTGTGT
>NW_015643503.1:197994-200559 GCF_001515625.1 Sinocyclocheilus rhinocerous | reverse complement strand
TGTGTCTGTGTCTGTGTGTGTGTGTGTGTGTGTGTGTGTGTGTGTGTGTGCGTGTGTGGTGTTTTTAGGTCATGCAGATTAAATACTGTAAGCTTCTTATGTGGTGGTTGTGTCCTTGATTTCAGTGAGCGCCGGGTCCTAGTGCCACACCATCAGGAGAAAAGGAAAATTCCAAAATAACAAGAGAGATACACAGAAAATCTCTAACGCGAGTGATTTTTTAAAATTACATTAAAATAATGAACATTGTGGTACTTTCAGAAAGAATAAAAATAAAACAATACATTTTGTCAAGAAATCTATTTGTTGTTGTTCTTTTAATTTGCTAAACATATTTAAATAAATATATGTAAATAATACATATTTAAATATGTACATCATTTTTTTCCCTAGGAAAATTGGTAAATATAGATTAAAGGGGAAAAGTACGTTTTCTGAAAGTGTTGATTTCTGTGAACGCTCAATTAGCTAATGCAATATTATAATTCAAGATTCGCAGTCTTGAACAGGTGTCTGTGAGCGCCTGCGTGCGTGCGTGCGTGCGTGCATCGGGATGTTTTCCCCCAAATAAAAAGTTTGGACTCACAAACTTTCCAGCAGACACGATGAGAATCCAGAATCCTGAAATATGCCTGTGATGATGATGATGATGAAGATGAAGATGATGATGATGATGAAGATGTATCCGCGGCCTGAACATCTGAAACAGATATGAGAGATATGAAAGTTCTGAACAGAGGCTGTTATACTGTCAGTGTCTCTTTATATCTGCAGATAAACCCCTTATAGAGTTTCTGTGGATTTGAAACTAAAGAAATCCGATTCAATTAACCAGCGCAGAATCCGCTTTACACGCGCTCATTCACATCCTCACAATCATACGACAAAACCACTGTCCCACAATGCGACATAACAGAGTTATCAAACAGATATTAATTACAGACCGATTACGGAACACAAGCGAAGAGGAAAAAGCCTACAATATTGAAAAAACGATGGATTTAAATTATTCTCAATAGCCTATTTTAGTTTAATGTTTCTTTGTTTTAACAGCAGGCGGGAAGTAAAACCACTACAAAACAACAAAAAGAACTAATTATTTCATTAATTATTTTAATTACAAAATAAGTGCATATGGCTTTCAAAATATTTTTCCAGTTTATTTCCAATAATTACAGTTTAGCCTACATATTAATATTGCTCATTAACAATTGCCATTCAAATGAATTCCAAATGATTTCCTGATTTACACACATATTAATATTTCTAATTAATAAATGCAAAACAAATTCATTAAGGAAAGTGTCTTGTCCGTACACTGTGCGATCGAACTCAAGGTCTAAATATCAAAATCACAGAAGACACAGATGATGAATTAAAATAAACAGTGATTTTAATACAGAGAGTCCGGGAGAGAGGCTGGGTGTTTGTGGGATTTGAGGAACACTGGGTGCTTTTGTTTCTTTAATCCCGTTTGGACGCACGAACCCCCTCCACACACACACACACACACACACACACACACACACACTCCAATTATTCCAGCATTCTGCAGCGATGTGAAATCATGGAATGTGTTTTTCTGCGGCTGTGTGTGCAATATAAGATATTATCGTTAGGCCGCATCTCAGATCAATCAGCTGGATTTATAGAGATGTACGCGCTATTTTCCAGTTTCTTTTTACTTTTATTTCTCTTTGAAACTAAATGAATCTCTGTGCCAAATCTGAGTCCAAATCTTAAGGTTGTTCTCCATTTAATCAAATGTTTTAGACGCCGGCGGAAAGAAATAAACCTCTGAAACGAATATGATCGTTATATAGCGAAAAGCTGTTTAGAATAAAGATTCTTTATTTGGCATCAATGGTTCCATAAAGAACATCCATGGAAAAAAAAAAGTTATTTATAGCGGGAATAAAAGGCTCTTTTGATTTTTCTGCTGTTTGTATTCTTAAAAAATAATGTTTCTTCATCGATGGTTCTTCAGATTATTAAAAAGTTCTTCAAGGGTTCTTCACTGGCAACTTTTAACATGCATGGAATCTTTTCATTTCACAAAAAAAAAAGGTATAGTGGAAAAATATTCTTTAGATTATTTATAATTACGAAAAGGTTCTGGGAGGCAAAAAAGGTTATTTTATGGCATCAATGTAAAAACCCACTTTTGAGACTTTTTGTCAGTGTTTACACTAAGAATTGAGCATTGAGAGGTTCTGAAATGGTTCCTTTAAAGATTTGTAAAAGTACAAGAGCTCTACGTGATTTATTGCGTTATTCATACGAACATTACCTGCGCAATAACTTATAAACTTCATGCTGACACAGAATATCCAACCCGACCTCACGAAAGTGCGTATAAATAGTACGCCAAATAAAAACGAAAACTCGTGGTATTGATACGCAAAAGTGGACTTTGGCGTGTATATGCTACGCGATGGGTAGGTTTAGGGTTGCGGGGTAGATGCATATCATATGCACGCCAAATTCCATTTTTGCGTATCAATACCACGAGTTTTCGTTTTTATTTGGCGTACTATTTATACGCATTTTCATGAGACCGGGCTC
>NW_015643503.1:178763-188533 GCF_001515625.1 Sinocyclocheilus rhinocerous | reverse complement strand
TTTTTGTCAGTTTTGTCAGTGTTTACACTAAGAATTGAGCATTGAGAGGTTCTGAAATGGTTCCTTTAAAGAGTACAAGAGGTACAAGAGCTCTACGTGATTTATTGCGTTATTCATACGAACATTACCTGCGCAATAACTTATATACTTCATGCTGACACAGAATATCCAACCCGACCTCACGAAAGTGCGTATAAATAGTACGCCAAATAAAAACGAAAACTCGTGGTATTGATACGCAAAAGTGGACTTTGGCGTGTATATGCTACGCGATGGGTAGGTTTAGGGTTGCGGGGTAGATGCATATCATATGCACGCCAAATTCCATTTTTGCGTATCAATACCACGAGTTTTCGTTTTTATTTGGCGTACTATTTATACGCATTTTCATGAGACCGGGCTCCAATATCCGTGATATGATATATAGCCTAGATTGCGGTTTTCCGCATTTAAAAGAGACTTTGGATAAAAGCGCCTACATTTGAATGCATATATAACTTATTGGATCTGAGAGAGAGGGAGGGGTGGAGGGATGGAGGGAGGGGTTTGTGCCGGTTTTGTCCGTCTCTAATTAGCCGCAGCCTCCTCACTTCATCTCACTGTCACACCGAGCACCGAGCCCCGAGCACCGGACACCGGACACCGGACCCCCCGCCACTGATGCCCGCTGGAGCTCAGAGAGACAGACACACAGCATCCGAGAGACTGCAGATAAAACTGACAGACAGTCAGCGCCGAACTAAAGATCCATTACAGACAGACAGAAGGAGAGAGAGAGAGAGAGAGAGTTTATAGTCATGATGTCCTACATGAAGCAGCCTCATTACTCGGTGAACGGCTTGACTCTGTCCGGTACCGGGATGGATCTCCTGCACTCCGCTGTCGGTTACCCCAGTGAGTACTGACCGAACCCCGCTTCCATTTCTGATCCACGAATTTACTATTTCATCATTATAGCCTACTAATGAGAATTTAGATGTTATTTAACGCGTTAAACTGCGCGCAAAGGTGATGATCAGCTTATCTTTATTATTTATTAATATTATTTTATGTATTAGTTTAAGCAGCGACTTTAGAAAATTGCAAAATCACAGTTAAGCATTCTTAAATATAAACGCACTTTTATATATATATATATATAATTTTTAAAAAAAACTTGCGCTGCACTGACTTTAAAACATGTTTTATAAACATTACGTCATTTATTTATGAATATGACTTATGCTAATTTTTCTTACACAGAATGTCAAGAAAAATATTTTTGTGTATTGCTCAGCTTGTTTATTAAAAATACTCAATTCTTCTATCACGAGTAAATCCAGTACTATAATCGAAAAGCGTTCGCCGGGTACGAACATTAGTCTACTGAATTTCCTAATTATTTCGTAAAAAAAAAATTTGAATTTTAAGTTTTAAAATATGAACATGAGAGTGATGAACTATAAACTCAGTTCCGATAATTCTAATATAAATAATATTCATATAATTTCAAATCAGATGGTGATTTATTTCGTAAAAGTCTTGACGGGGTTTTATTAGCCAGACGAGAAATAATGATCATTGTAAACACGAATGAATAATTCCTAATAATACTGCTGATTGCGCTCATTAACGCGCGTTTCCCGATTAGAGAATATTAGTTAATTCCTGCATTATAATCCTCAGAGATGTAAGACAAATTCAAGAATGTTAAATGTCAGCTTTATGCAAGAAAAAACCACATCTCATCCATAGACATTTCATAAATTCATGCTTGCAAGTGTGGACTTAAACAACTAAACGATTAAACTTTTGAGCATATTTGGGAACGACTGAAGTGTTAAGTAGATGGATAGATGATGCATGGATAGATGGATGCACATGAAAGACTATCTGTGTTTGTGTTTGTGTGGTTTATCTTCAGACACTCCGCGGAAGCAGCGGCGCGAGAGAACCACCTTCACGCGCGCGCAGCTCGACATCCTCGAGTCACTGTTCGCCAAGACACGCTACCCAGACATCTTCATGAGAGAGGACGTGGCTCTCAAGATCAACCTGCCCGAGTCCAGAGTCCAGGTGAGTCCTGCAGAGCCCAGCAGAGCTTCAGCAGAG
Organism: Sinocyclocheilus rhinocerous; assembly: GCF_001515625.1. Taxonomy (NCBI): domain Eukaryota; kingdom Metazoa; phylum Chordata; class Actinopteri; order Cypriniformes; family Cyprinidae; genus Sinocyclocheilus; species Sinocyclocheilus rhinocerous. Next base: position 186,442 of record NW_015643503.1, on the reverse strand, counting down.
CCCAGAGACGCCTGGCTTCAGCGGGGAACCCCTGGGACATGCCACAACCATGGGGCTTTCTAATGCGCAAACCGGGTGTCTATAGCCATCATTCTGGGTAGAGCCATAGGTCTACAGTGGGAAATATTCTTCTCAATATTAAAATGTTAAATATATATCAAAAATTAAACATGGCGCTTCTCTAACTAATGTATATAGTGGAAAATATTCGGATTATTAAAATGTTCTTCCCACTAAAATGGTTCAAGAAAGTGTTCATTGAAAGGTTTTTGGGGATTAATATTATATTATATACATTATATATTAAAGATATATTCGTTTTTGTTAATATTTCGATTAGATTTTATTTTTTTTAATTCTGTTTTCATTTTCATTTTAGTCATTTTGTTGTGTTTTTGTCATTTTTATTAGTTTGTGTTCGTAAATACGTCTATATAGTTTTTTATAAGGTTTTATTTCATTACATTAAGTTAAACTTTTTGCATTATTGACACACTATTTTCATATTTAATGCTGTTCAGTTGCTTTGACACAATCTGTATTGTTAAAGGCGCTATATAAATAAAGGTGACTTGACTTAAACTTTTATTTCATTTTAAGTAGCAATTTTTTCTTTCTTTGTCTTTTTTAATGGTTTTAGTTTTAGTTAATAAGTTACAGTACAACCTTGAAGAAATTATAAAAGCAAAGCAGTGTTGGCAGCACTTGTTCACATGAATCACCATTCCTTGATTTATTTTATTGTTGTATTTTGTTTTATTATTTTATTTCTATTACGACTGGATTCTTTTCTATGAATGCACACATGTATTTCTCTTCTGAAAAGCACTTTATAAACACTGTTTTTACTTAAACTCTAATTCTGCCGTTGAGAGGAACGGGACACTGACTGAGAGAGACCCGTCTGTGTTTTGCAGGTGTGGTTTAAGAACCGTCGTGCGAAGTGCCGTCAACAGCAGCAGCAACAGACCAGCGGCCAGACCAAACCCAGACCGCCGAAGAAGAAGTCGTCTCCGGCCCGAGAGCCCAGCGTCAGCGAGCCCAGCGCCAGCACCAACGGCCCCTACAGCCCTCCGCCTCCTCCGGCCCCGAGCTCCAGCTCCACCAGCGCCACCGTGTCCATTTGGAGCCCGGCCTCCATCTCTCCGCTTCAAGACCCGCTGTCGGTCTCCAGCACGGCCTGCCTGCAGCGCTCCAGCGCCTACCCCATGACCTACAGCCAGGCCCCGGCCTACGGGCAGAGCTACGCCGCCTCCTCGTCCTACTTCACCGGGCTGGACTGCAGCTCGTATCTGTCCCCCATGCACCCGCAGCTGTCGGCCACAGGGGGCGCTCTCAGTCCCATGGGTGCAGCGCTCAGCCAGTCCCCCGCCTCGTTCTCGTCGCAGGGCTACACCGCCGCGTCGCTGGGCTTCGGCGCCGTCGACTGCTTAGACTACAAAGACCAAACGGTGTCCTGGAAGCTCAACTTCAACGCTGCGGACTGTCTGGACTACAAGGACCAGAACTCCTGGAAGTTCCAGGTCCTGTAGAGCATCTAGAAGAAGCTTCGCTGCACTTCTAAAAGGCTCCAACATGGGTCAGCGATGCCATAAACAGACGGTTTTTGGTTCCCCAAAGAATCTTTGAGTGAACAGTTCTGAAAAAAGTGTAAAAGAATCTGCTGGGAAAAAAAAAATAGAACCCTACAGTGTTACGGTAACGCATTACAAGTTACGCAATCAAATTACATTTTTCAATGTAACTAATAAAGTATTACTTTTAAATTTACAATGAAATATAAGAGTTACTAAGTAACGGCAGTTACTTTGTTTTCTCATGTGTTGACTGACCGCTCTCCTGTCAGAAATCAGAGAATCGGAGGATCTTCCTTCAGCCTGAAGATTATTCATTTCACTTTTGGTGTAAAAAATATAACTTTTGGGTTTTTTGTTATTAAAAACGAGTAGGCAAGCCCAGAACAGGTGACATTACTTTCCATAAAAAGTAACTAAGTAATGCAATTATTTACTTTTTCATGGGAGTAACGCAATATTGTAACGCATTACTTTTAAAAGTAACTCTCCCCAACACTATTTGCAATGGTTTTCTAATGGGAATTGTATTGGTTTTAATGGAAACTGTCACGGTCCTCTACTGGTAATTTGCTGCCTTCTATTGGTGGCATGTTAAAACCACTGAATACTAATGAGATTTTGCCCAAAACACACTACTGGAAACCATTTGAGTCACTCTTAAAAATAAAGGTCCAAAATGTTTTTTTTTCCTCCCACCGATGCCATAGAAGAACCATTCTGGGTTCCCCAAAGAGCCTTTCATTGAACTACTTTTCTTAGTGAGAAGAACATTTTAATAATCTTTTTCCACTATAAAGAACCTTTTGTGGAATGGAAAGCTTCCATGGAAGCCAATGAAGAACTTTTATTCTTTAGCGTGTAATGGTTTTAATGCTTAACAGTTGATGGTTTGTAATGTTTATAATGGTATTTGTAGTGCAGACCATTAGAGCTTCTGTCATGGTTTCATTGCCATTGATGGTTCCAAAAACCTTTAACATCAATCGAACCACTAAAGGTCCTTAGGAACTTTAAAAAAAGGAAGAAAACCTGAACTGAAAGGTTCAAGGAGCCCAAAATGGTTCTTCTATGGCCTTTATATTTAAGAGTGATATTGTTTTTTGTTCTTTTTCAGCAGCTTTTTCCTTTTGTCCAGTGGAAAGGTTCCATGAAGAACCTTTATTTTTATGAATGTGGATAACGAGATATTCTGAACCGTTCACGCACGAGTGAAGCGTTTGGACGACATGGACAGAAGTACAGCAGACTGTCCCGTGTAGATGGAGATGTTTCTAACTGAATAACACTGAAGGAGGTGTAGCTGGTAGATGATAGACGTGCTGAGATGATGCACAGCTCAGATGTTTAGTGCAGTGGTTTACATCTCAAAAATCATCATCATCATCATCTGAACTGCTGAAGCACAGTCTTGTTGTTTTAGGAGGTTGACCATTAGGCTAGATGATATTTCAACCTTCAGAATCCCAAATGTTTGTGAATAAGCTGCTTTTGAAACTAAAGAACGAACTGCAACGTCCCGCTCAGAGACTCCAGGAGAGCAAAGCATGCTGGGACACGTGAACTCTAGCTGAAGATGTTTCGTTTATATGTTTTCTTAATTGATATTTTGATTAGATCAAGCATCTGTTGTTCCTTCTAAACCTGTGAAACGTTCGGTATTTACTCTCATTTACACGACGGTGATTCTGAGACGTCAAACTTTACTTGAATGAAATCACGTGTTGAGTTAAATGGAGTTAATCAACCCACAAACTCTCTCTCGCTTGACGTCTAGATGCTGCCAACAATCAGCGTTTGTTTTCTTGTCAATCTCAGGGGTTTCTCACGCTCACAGACGCAGAGCTTTCATTGTTTGTAAATCATTGCTCTCTTTTCTGATTCTGTCTTTCTTTGTAATGTCCTGCTTTTTCATTGTGTTTGCATTTAGAGTCTTGTAGATTTGAAACTTTTAATGAATTATAAATAAACATTTCTTTCCATAAATACAGGACAGGTCAGTTTTTTTATATAATTTTAGTATGTTATAATTCTATTTTGTTATATAGCATAATAGATTTTTAGAATCATTAAGACTTGGCAATATTTTCATGACTTCAAAATGAATGCAGAGAGGGAATAAATGAATGAATGATAATAATCATGATAATAATAAAAATACATTTTATCAAAATGGTAAAATATCTTGATGGTTTTAAAATGAGCTTTATTTTCCTGATGCTCAATCGTTTCCTTTGATTTTGGAATTAAATATGAGCTGGACATGTTTTTTCACCCAATGAAAACACACACACAACACACACACACACACACACACACACACTCGCACGCGCACTCTCTCACACACACACACACTGATACACACACACTGATACACACACACCCACACAAGTACACTCCTGTGACCCTTCCCTCCATCTCTCTTTGTTTTTTGCATCTCTCTCTTACAGCTACACAACACAACACAGGATGGACAAACACGGTTTAATTTCAAAGACTGTGTGTGTGTGTGTGTGTGTGTGTGTGTGTGTGTGTGAGTGTATGTGTGTGTGTGATTTCAAACCTAGAGGAAAATTCTGAATAACTGAAAAAAGTTCCTCTCACCCATTATATCCATTTTTAAAGTATATTTTCTTTCACACACACTTCTGCTGACACACATCACTCCATTCAAGAACAAATACATTCATCCATCTTTAAAAACAGATATAAACTCATACTAAGTCTCATTTACCTACAGCTTGTTTTGTAGAAACGATCCTGAATTTGACCTTCATCATCATCATCATCGAGTCACGTTTCATCTGTAAAACAGAAACTATCTGAAGTGATTATTAGAAAGCCTCTCGCAGCAAACCAAACACTTTCAGTCTCATTGAGTTAGTATGGACAAAAAATAGAATGGAAGTCAATGGGAACCAAAACGGTTACGTTCCAAACATTCTTCAAAATCTCTTCTTTTGCGTTTCACAGAAGAAGAAGTCATACAGCTTTGAACGACATGAGGACAGTAAATGATGACAGAATGATGATATTTGGGTGAACTGTCCCTTTAACAGCAATCAAACACCTCCATCAGTGTTTTGATAACTTTACATTTGGCTGTTATCTCTGAAATGTAGAGAATTAATAGAGGGACGAGTGTAATTACACACTTCCATCTCTCTCTCTCTCTCTCTGTCTGTAGTTTGTTATTTTTACTGATCTAATTTAGCAAATGTTTCAATCCTCTTAGGCTCCGGCGCTGTTCAGAGTGAATTAGTCTGGATTATTGTGTCTCTCTCACTCTCGTTTAGTCTTTTCTTCTCAGTGTCTTGCTCAGAATCAGAATCAGAATCAGTGGGTCAGTGAGTTTCAGACCTGATCTTCATCCATCTTCTCCATGAAGACCTTCAGTTTCTTCCGTCTGTGAGAAGATTCAGTGCAGGCTAACACACAGTGTTGGGGGTAACGCATTACAAGTAACACGAGTTACGTAATCAGATTACTTTTTTTAAGTAACTAGTAAAGTAACGCATTACTTTTTAATTTACAAGAGAATATCTGAGTTACTTTTTCAAATAAGTAACGCAAGTTACTTTGTTTCCCATTTATTGATTGACAGCTCTGGTGTTGCCATGGTGACAGAAATCAGAAGATGTTACTGTAGTTCTAAAATAAATATGAATATGCATTAATTCATCTCACTCACAAAAAACAAAACAAACACAGATTCAGTATTCCTCAAAATGAATAAAAATAATGCAACTCAGAATATGACGTAAACCTGCAATAATTAAATGTTAAACAACACAAATATCCTTTATGTATTTAATCCCATTCTATTAACCAATGTCTTCGATGATCCAGTTCAACCGTACTAATAATCACAAATTACTCCATTGCTGAAGTGTGTTGAAATGTCTTCTTCTGCATTCTACTGTACGGACGTAAATTTACTTTCCCTTCAGCCCGAGGCTTATTCATTTCACTTTTGGTGTGAAAAGGCTTTTATATTTGCCAAAAATAGAACTTTTTTATTTTAAAAACAAACAAGCAAACCCTGTCCAGATTTAAAAAGTAACGCAAAAGTAACGTAACGCATTACGTTCCATAAAAAGTAACTAAGTGACGTAATTAGTTACTTTTTTATGGAGTAACGCAATATTGTAACGCATTACTTTTAAAAGTAACTTTCCCCGACACTGCTGACGTCCAGTAACATCTAGAAAACAAGCGATATTTATTACAGCAACAAGAGATGCGCATGAGCCGTGTTCAACACTGGACCCTTAAGACCTTCTCCATTCTGACAAAAGTACTGCAATGTATTGAGCTACTTATATATACTCACATTCTGTCTGAATTCATCCACGTCTCTCATTTTCTGAATCAAATCTCTAAAAAAAACATTGGCGTTAACTCCTGCTGTTACTGTACACTTACTGTACATTTGATTAAATAATGTAAACAACATGAATAAGTGCTTATGAAATGTCTACCTGAGCATTTGATCAGGCAATTAAAAATAATAATAATAGCAAAATAATTTCCTATTATAATATAAAAAAAGATATCATGATATACAGTAACACTTTTGGAGATCAGTATCGATTTTTAGCCAGAAGAACAGAAAACACTGAGACTGAAGGCATTGTTTACACATTATCTTTATATATATTTGATTAAATTCCTCCAATTTATATTTGAAGGTTATTTTTCTGTGGCGTCACGTCTCTCATTCATTAAATTTCATGGCTCACTTCTGAGGCTCTTACTCACTTTCATTATATACTAATGTCTGGAACACATCAGTATAATCTTTGCTGTTTTGCATTGGAGAAACCTGAAAAGCTCTTTCCAAACTAACACTGCACTCATGTCTATTAAGTGCATGTGAAACAAACTAAATCAGTCAGTCTGACGTGTTGAAGGCGTCTCGCTCTTTCTCCAGTCTCCTGTGTTTTTGAGCAGCTCCTAATCTCTCTATTCTGTCTAATCCAGGCCTGACCTCAATCCAGTGATGTAATGGGTCATGTGACCCTGACGGTTTCCACCAATCAGAGCACTTCACACGTTTGCGGACGCGAGTGACTGAAAACATGATTCAGAAAGAAAAAGACATTCTTTTGCACAGTGTTTGTGTTACTCTGTGATCATTAGACCTGATTCTATAGGACTGATAGGAGCTGCTACACTCGAAGAAAACTCTGGGAACTTTCACTCAGAAATAGCTAATGAATTTCACAAATAATTACCGAAAGACCGAAATAGTATTTTCTTGTAAAACATACTCCAGTAATATTCATGTCTGAAGAATCATTTGTTAACTAAAACTAAACCTGCAGTCAGTTTCATTACCTGAAACAAAAAGTATTAACTTAAAAATAACTGTAAAAAAAGTGGACGTACTAAAAGTATTAAAAAATAAATTGAAATAATAAATTGCAGGTAAATACAAATATTTTTGTAAAAAAAAAAAGATAATTGCACAAAATTTCAAGTAAAAGGAAAACTGAAAACGTAAAAATGAAAAGTAATTCAAAATATTAACGAATACTATAATAGCATAAAAACTGTACTAAAATAACAATGGTAGGATTTTATTTATTTATTATTTCATGTCCAACACTGAAATTATCTAGAGACAGAGAGAAAGACAGCTGAGCACGCGCTCTCACTAAGCTCCTCCCCCATCTGTCTGTAGTGCAGTGTGACCTGACACACACACACACACACACACACACTCACACACTCACACACTCACACACACTCACACACTCACACTCACACACTCACACACACAAACAAACTCACTCACATGCGCACACTTACACACTCACACACACACACACACACACACACACACTCACACACTCACACACTCACACACACTCACACACTCACACTCACACACTCACACACACAAACAAACTCACTCACATGCGCACACTTACACACTCACACACACACACACACACACACACACACTCACTCACTCACACACACACACACACACACTTACACACACACACGCACACTTACAGTATCTCACAGAACGGAGTACACCCTCACATTTTTGTAAATATTTTATTATATCTTTTCATGTGACAACACTGAAGAAAT
>NW_015643503.1:174140-178502 GCF_001515625.1 Sinocyclocheilus rhinocerous | reverse complement strand
ACTCTACACACACACACACACACACACACACACACACACACACGCGCACACGTACTCACTCACTCACACACACACACACACACACACACACACACACACACACACACACACACTCACACACACACTCACACACGCGTGCGCACACACACACTAGCTGAAATAAAATATATATTTTAAATGTTTTATTTCAGTTCATGTTTTACCTCAAGTTTTTTCTCATGGTTTTAGTTTTAGTTAATGATAACTCTGATAGCATGAGTGATTCAAATCACACACATATTATAAATCTAACTATGCACATTTACTATGAGACTTTTATTTATTGTTCTGCAGTTGCAGGTTAATTTAACCCTTTTTCGGAGACGCCACAAACCCACAGAGAGCAGACTGAAGCAGTCAGCGGGGACCAGCAGAATATCTGCTTTTGTGTTCAACAGAGGAAACAAACTCATGCAGGTTCAGAACAACATGACGGAGAGCAAATGATGACAGAATTTATATTTTTGGGTGAACTATCACTTTAAATGTATTAACAATGTATGTTTATGCTTTGAAACATAATTTAAAAGTATATAATTGGATCTGCATTATTACAGCGAAAGCTAAAGTTTTACTAGAGTAACCAGTGTTTCTGCTGTGAGTGCACAGAGAAGCACATGATGAAGATGTGCAGGTGTGTGTGTGTCTCGTCATCATCATCATCATCATCATCACGGCTGTCTGTCTCTCTGATAATCTGTCGTGTGTCTGTCAGCACTTTGCAGAAGCAGACAGACGGATTGGACTTAAATCCTCCAGTACAACACAGATGGACAAAACACACAGACCTTGGAGAAGGTGAACACACACACACACACACACACACTCACACAGACACACACTCAAACACATTCACACACTCAAACACATTCACACATACACACACACACACACACACACACAAACACTCAAACACACACACTTACACACACTCAAACACACACACACTCACACAGACTTACACACACTCAAACACACACACACACACACACACGCACACGCACACACTTACACACGCACATACTTAAGACACACACACACACACAGAGAGAGAAGAACACAACCCGCTGAAGGAGAGAAGTCTGTGAAATGAGTGTGAATATCAATCATCGTGACTCTGGCGCCACCAGCTGGACAAACAGGAGACACACCAGACACACATGCAGGATCAGGAAGTGTGAATATTACTCAACAAGGCTGTTTAGACTGACAAAATTGATTTATTAGATGATTAGTGGACTGTCTGCTGCTTTATAGACTGAGAGTTTGTCATTCATCAGTAACACACCAAATACAGTCGGAGTCAAACTAGAAAACACAAGCTGAGGATGGATGAGCAAACGCTTCAATGACGGATGCTTTCAGGACTGTAAAAACACAGTAAACCTGACAGTTACTCTCTCTCCGCAATCGCCACCAGATGACGCTCGATTTCTGCTTCTGACAGAGTCCTGAAACACACACACACACACACACACACACAGAGATGACGTTAAACTGCTTCACATCTCTCTCTGTGCTCAGGTTTGCTCTTCATTCTCTCTCTGAACCTGAATTTGGGGTGTTCTTTGGTCACGACAGACACTTCCAGCTCAGTGCTTTTGAAGTCCATTGAAAGCACAGAAGACAAACATGAGATCGCCATCTAGAGGACAGGAGACAGGCGTGATACAATATTAAACCAACACAAACCTCAACATCTGAACTATGAATATTATTACACAATGCTGTGTTTAAAACCTGATTATGATTCATCAATGATGTCCTTCTGTGGCGTAATGTTTTACAATAATGAGCCACTGATGATATATTATTCCATTACTAATTTATATCTAAAAATTGGAGAAATAAATAAAAACTGATCAACAGAACATCTTTGTAGCACATGAAATTATCACACTGTACCTGGTTACATTCAAGGCTACTACAGCTAAAACTAAACCAAAAAATATATATATATATATTACTTGAAATAAAATAAGTGTTAACTGAAATAAAATATTAAATCTTAAGTTATTAATATTAAGTTGTTTTTTTCAGCTAGCTGTCAAGGAAACATTTCTCATTTTCAAATAACTAAAAATAAATAAACTAAAACTAATAAATAAAAACTATATATATATATATATATATATACACACTAAAACTATATATATAACTAATAACAATGAAAAAAGCACAATGAAATTACTATTACTACTACTTAAAATAAAAACAAAATATGAAAATGAAATCTAATTCAAAATATTAATAAAACTATAATAGCATATTAATGATACTAAAATAATACTGGTTACCATTTTATTATATTATAAAATTTTATACATACATCATATTATAATATAGTATGTTCTATACATTATTAACTATAGTCAGCTGAACATTTATATTTATAATATATTATATTATTTTAAATATTATTAATTATAACTATAATAATATATTATAGTTAGTAATGTAGTAATGTATTCCAGAAGCTTGAAATATCTTTGTATCAATATATATAAATATTAAATATAAATATATATATATATATATTGAATCAATACTTTCGTCGAAACATTTCTGATTATTATCAATGTTGAAAACAGTTGTGCTGCACAATATTTTTGTGGAAACTTTGTGAATTTTGTGCTTGATTAAAGAATAAACGTAATGTATATCGGTGTGCGTCACACACCTCCACGGTCCTGTCGCAGGGCAGATCCGGCTGCTTCTTCAGCTTCTTCTCCAGGTAACTGCTGGCCTCGTGGTGTTTGACCCCGACGCTGGTGGCCCTGAAGCCGCAGAAGTACCCGGCCGGGTCACATTTATACAGCACGGGGCCCGTCTGAGGGTCCATCGCGATCAGCATCATACCTGAACGACAGACAGCATCCCGTCAAACCCGCAGCAACCCGTCAAGACCGTATCTGAGATAAGAAGACACTCACAGCAGCCCAGCGGCCTCATCTCTGCGTTCTGTGTGTAAACCTGAGAGATGTCCGCCATACGCCGGCACAGCATGTCCGCCTTTATAACTCATCCGTTTAAATTATATTAAGCCTTAAAGTTCTGCATAATTAAGGGCGTGGCCACTTGAGTGACAGGTGGATTGCCGCTGCTGTCACCGCCGTCGAGCTAGGTGGGCGTGGTTTCAGCAACCTGCTCCCGCCCCATTTTCAATTATCTGGGAGTGACGCTCTGCCAAGATGGCGATGGCCGGCTCCGCCCACTTTTGAGCTTCAAAAACTCTCTTCGGAAATCTACGGGTGACGTCACGGACACTACGTCCATGTTTTTATACAGTCTATGGCGTCAACACATCATCCGCATCTCTACATCACGAACATCAGTCGTTTCGAGATCTATTTAACCCCTTAACTGTCGCGGGACGCCTAAATTTACTTCAATACATTACAATTAAATCCTAATCTAATCATGAAAAACTATTTCGTTGGAAAGATCTGAGACTCCTAAATACATATTTTACCTCTGCTTGTTGTTAAAATTATGGAGGAGCAGTAATAGATTAATTTATGACAAGAGTGCACCTCAAAACATATACACCGTAACAGGAGCTCTGACCTTTGTCACAAAAATTCTATTCGTTTCCTTTTTTCCTATCACGTTTTAGTAAACATCATATATTATATTTCATTTGAAAGCTTAAAACCTCAAAATTCATCCTTGTGAAAACCGTTGTGAAATCGGACATTGCGTTACCATGGAAATGGTACTTTAAATCTTTTAGTGGGCTCCTCCCCCCTAGTGCGGGGTGTCATATTACAAAATGTGTTATGGTCTTTTGGAATCAAAACTTTTTAGAATCTTGACAAAATACATATCGTCGGAAAGGTCTGAGTCTCAAGATTCCATATTTGGTGATTATTTTGTGATAGGAGTAATAGCGTGAGAGAAATTTATACATTTGTGACAGAAAAATGCATCAAAAAAATTCAATGGGGTTTGGATGGCACCCGGTGGCTGTTTGTGGTATAACGCCTAAACAAAATTGCATAGGAACCTCAATTTTTTTATATCAACTTCAAATTTGGAACACAACTTATTTAGACATATGGCTTTAATTTTATGCTAAATTTTGATTAAAACCTATTTTGTAAAATATTTATTTGATATTAAATAAAATAAAAATAGTACAGTACATTTTCTTTATAGTAAATTTAAACTTCTATAACTTTTTTTACTTTCATTTTTTGAAATGATTTCACTTCGGCAATAATCTGCTGATTGTCATCTTTAAAAAGAGACCAACCTTAGGTCTGTATTCAAAGCGTTCATGAATTATAACAATTTAAGTTTGAATAGTGCACTTTGAAGTCT
>NW_015643503.1:170434-173425 GCF_001515625.1 Sinocyclocheilus rhinocerous | reverse complement strand
ACAATATTAAGACGGATTTTCACATGTTATAATGAACCGACATTATAAACACTTAACATACAGGCTCTTTAAGTTCCCCTCACTGCACAACAAATCCTTTCAATTCAACCACAACAGAGCAAGAATTAAAAATATATAATTTATTGCTTTCTAATGAATAAATATATGATTGTAGTAGCCTATATAATATAATAATAGGCCTATATAAACAAGCCAAAACAGATTCATTTAAAACTAAACTGAAGTAAAGTTGGACTCATAGCCTGCCTCTCATTCAGAACAAATCCAAATGTTTCCATATTCGCGATGTATTTGAAGCTAAAATATTATTCATTAGATAAACTAGGCTTTGTACTTCACGCGTGTTCCAATATCATTGGGGAAAAATCATAATGAGCATAAATGTGCCACAGTGGACCGGTGCTCAATAATTATAATACAGACCATTGAAACTGACTGGTGTAACTTTATATGTTTGGCTGTATTTTATTTTGATAACGAGCAGGCTGCTGTTTGCACTGAATATGGGCTTTATTTAGGCCTGCCGGTAATATTTCCGATTGTAATAAAATGTGACTGTAACAACGTTCGTAGGCACGGGAAGAAGGAGGCGGGAACCGGCGAACATTCAAAGAAACTTTAATAATAAAATAAACACAAAATAGCACGACAGCCCCTCGCGGACGACTGTCGCGCACAAACGAAACCAAAACACAAAATAAAATCCAGGCCTGGTCCTCTCTCGTCTTTCCCTGTCGTCACTCCTCCTTTATCCTTCCGGAGCTCCTCCGTGAGACTCGAGACCGGTGAGTGGTGCAGGTGTCGCTCATTATCCATTAACTCCACCGGCCTCGCTCCGTTCCCACGGCTCTCGACCCCGCCCCCCTCGTCACAGTGACTTATACGTGACTTATCTGTTTGATTTTTCCTCTCAAAAACATAAAAATTTACATTTAGCGTGTTTTTTTTAAACATGCATCAAATGAAAGTAGGCGATTAATTGGTTAAAAATTCTTACTGTAGGTAAACCAGCAGTACGTCTGCAAGAGGTCTGTGTGTGTGTGTGTGTTTGTGTGTGTATCTGTGTGTGAGTGTGTGTGTCTGTGTGTGTGTGTGTGTGAGTGTGTGTGTCTGTGTGAGTGTGTAAGTGTGTATGACTGTGTGTGTATCTGTGTGTGAGTGTGTGTGTCGGTGTGTGTGAGTGTATCTGTGTGTGAGTGTGTGTGTATTATATCAGAAGTTTAAACTCATATGGTTTAAAACGCATGATTTCAGCGTGATAAACATGATAATCAGAACCAAAACAGATGTTTTTAGCAGGTCCGAGCTGTAATGGCACAGCTCTATTCTGGAAAAGGGGGCGGGGAGCAGCAGCTCATTTGCATTTAAAGAGATAGGCACGCAAAACAAGTGTTTCTGCTTCCACTCAAAATAGGTATTTTTAAAATGTTATAATAAATGATCTGTGCAGTATTTTGAGCTGAAACTTCACAGACAATATTCTGGGGACACCAGAGGCTTAAATTACATATCGTAAAAAGGGGCATAATATGTCTCCTTTAAATGATTGTTTCATAGTGAGCAATGAATCGTGAAGAGTCATTTAGAATTTTATTCAAACTAAACGATTCAGTGGCAGAATGACTGATGCCATGGTTTCCATGGTGAAGTAGCTGAGGGCGGAGCTTGCAGTGGCGCTGTTTGGAGAAGAACTCAATGATCACATTATAAACATCTCAGCATCATCAGACAGGCTCTGTGTGTTCAGTCAACAGTTCTTTATTAAACCAAAGACACAGAACTATTCTCTCGACTGGAACGCGTTCAAATGTTCTGCTAATCTGCATTTACATTCAAATTAAACACTCATGTATTGATCAGCTCCTCTGTCTCGTATTGCTGGTTTCTGTTTTTCACACACACACACTCACACACTCTCTCTCTCTCTCTCACACACACACACACGCGCGCTCTCTCACACACACACACACGCGCGCTCTCTCACACACACACACACGCGCGCTCTCTCACACACACACACACGCGCGCTCTCTCACACACACACACACGCGCGCTCTCTCACACACACACACACGCGCGCTCTCTCACACACACACACACGCGCGCTCTCTCACACACACACACACGCGCGCTCTCTCACACACACACACACGCGCGCTCTCTCACACACACACACACGCGCGCTCTCTCACACACACACACACGCGCGCTCTCTCACACACACACACACGCGCGCTCTCTCACACACACACACACGCGCGCTCTCTCACACACACACACACGCGCGCTCTCTCACACACACACACACGCGCGCTCTCTCACACACACACACACGCGCGCTCTCTCACACACACACACACGCGCGCTCTCTCACACACACACACACGCGCGCTCTCTCACACACACACACACGCGCGCTCTCTCACACACACACACACGCGCGCTCTCTCACACACACACACACGCGCGCTCTCTCACACACACACACACGCGCGCTCTCTCACACACACACACACGCGCGCTCTCTCACACACACACACACGCGCGCTCTCTCACACACACACACACGCGCGCTCTCTCACACACACACACACGCGCGCTCTCTCACACACACACACACGCGCGCTCTCTCACACACACACACACGCGCGCTCTCTCACACACACACACACGCGCGCTCTCTCACACACACACACACGCGCGCTCTCTCACACACACACACACGCGCGCTCTCTCACACACACACACACGCGCGCTCTCTCACACACACACACACGCGCGCTCTCTCACACACACACTCTCTCTCACACACACTCTCTCTCACACACACGCGCGCTCACACACACGCGCGCTCACACACACGCGCGCTCACACACACGCGCTCTCACACACTCTCTCTCACACACTCTCTCTCTCACACTCTCACACACTCTCTCTCTCACACACACACTCTCACTCACACACACACTC
>NW_015643503.1:167343-170413 GCF_001515625.1 Sinocyclocheilus rhinocerous | reverse complement strand
ACGCACACTCTCTCTCACACACGCCCTCTCTCTCTCACACACACACTCTCTCTCTCACACACACACTCTCTCTCTCTCTCTCTCTCTCTCTCACACACACACACACAGCTGCTGGTTAGCCGTTAAACAGACAAACAGACAAAGCCTGAGGAGAAACTGTTGGCAGATGACTAGACTCAGTGAGGTTATAATACCCTTCATAAATGCTACTCAAATGACTCCCATCATACAGAACTGAAGAATAACCCAGAGAGTGACGAGCGGACAACTACATACTTTCAGGACGTTTGAATCTGTTAGAGATGGAGAAAAGAAACTCATCGCACCTCAGAAACACATTCAAAAAGAAAAGAATCAGCGGAAGCCTTCAGTAAATGCAAAACATGAACAATTTATTACCATTCAGATGTCCATTCAGGTAAGAAGCATGACAAAGATATTAGAAGAATTCAACCAAACAGAGCAACACACACAAGTCCCATCACTCCAGATGTCAGTAATAATAATATTAATAATAACAATAATAATATCTCATGCCAAGCACCTTTCACCTGTACCGAGGTTCACAGTCGGAGGTCTCACCGGGAGAAAGACAGAAGGACAGAGAGCTCACATCTTTGGAATGATTCCCTCCAGTAAAGCTTCTCTTCCCCACATGGATGCAGAGGAAGTTCAGCTTCCTCCAAGGGTTCCTGACCCCGTTATGACCCACGTTAATGAAGCAATCGATTAAGACAGAGAGCTGCAGTGTGAAGCAGCGCCAGGCTGTTCCGCACACAGATAAAACACCAGACTCCAGCTGCTGACTCTGGTCGCTCGCTCACTGATGGTAAGCACACGAGACTGTGCTGCGCTCTGAATGAAGGGGATGGAGGACAAACACGTCAGACTGAAGCGGTTGCATAGTGTGATGAGATCCTGAGCGACTGAGACGGATGAACGTCCACAGACACGGTCAGCCGAACCAAACGCAGAAGATCCGTCTGGCTCACAGTTTATATTTAGACTTGCAAGCAATTAGGAGTTTATATAATCGCAATTCTGATTTTTGTTCTCAGATATAAACTGGAGAAAAGTCAGAATTGTGAGATAAAAAGTTGCAATTACCTTTTCATTTTTTTATGCCATGGCAGAAACAAGTTTCTACAGAAAACGGGCTTCCTTTTCTTTATGAAAAGTATTTATTTTCGTGATTTTAGAGTGATGTGAGCAGGACGTGTTCTCGAGCGGTTTCAGCTCTACAAACAGACGGCAGTGACGCAACCGACTGAATCATTACACAAATAAAGCAAACAAGCCTGTTTTTCAGTCAATACAGTTTTACTAGACATAGAGCAGCGTCGGAGAGACGTATAAAACACACACACACAGCGCTCTGATGCTCCGTAAGGCTGAATGGGGTTTTCACAGACTGTACCATTCAAAGAGAAAACACACCACAAATGAATCCACAGAAACCTGCCGTTTAGAAGCACCGCTGAGATTCTGTTACGACAGGAGGAAATCAAAGCTGACGACGACGATGATGAAATGGAATCTGATTGGTGGGTTTTTGCATCAGTCGGTAGGAGGCGGAGTCTGTCATTGGCTGACGTCCCTGTCAGTCACGGAGGGGTGGAGCAACAGACGAGCACAGCTCGATCTCGTGTCTTTACTTCATAGATCTGCGTATAAAAATCAATTGGATAAAGTCTCTCGGGTCATATTCTGATTTGCCTATACCTGCGTATTTACAAACTCAGGACACGCTCACGGCTGTAGTGACGCCTGGTAAACATCTCACGGATAAGTGCTAAGAAACCGCTTGTACCTGGACAGAAATAAGAACGCATCATAACAGATAAACACAGCGTAAACTCTCCGGCGCGACTCTTTAAACCTGCCGTCTAAACACAGAAAAGCACAGGAGGAAGTCCGTCGTGGGAGTGAGAGTTCATGCAGGCAGATGGACACAGGAAGTGGATGTAAACGGCTACTGACCGCGGCTCAGCAGAAGGTCTCGCTCAGACCAGAAGCACCATCGTTCCTCCAGCTAATGACGCTCGTCCTGCTCTCCCTTACGCAATATAATAGTTTCTGTATTTCCTTTATAATAAACTTAGTTAAGTACAATAAAGTAGAAAAATATTAGAGAACGTATACACAGTTAGTTGTGTGTGGTCTGTAGTGACTTGTGTTGTTTGTGTGTGTGTGCTGGGCTACTGGAGCGAGAAGCGCAGTCTTCATTCAGTTCTTCCACCGGCTTGAGTCTCATATCGTCGACGTTCTGTCCATTCCATCTGCGGAGAGAGAACGGGAAAAATGCTTAAAAAATATATATTTAACTTTCGTATTCCCGGGTCATTTTGACCCGGCAAAAAGTGATCTTATAGAACAGTCGTAACATAATATTTTTCAGCTAAAACACTATCAGTAATTTCTCATTAATGAGCGAATGTGCAAAAATTTTAAAAGGTTTTACCATATTATTACTACATTAACCCCCTTTTTATTAAAAAATGTGATTAGGTGGCACGGATGACGGCACGCTGTGATTGGGTGGTACCGGATGACGGTACGCTGTGATTGGGTGGCGCGTGATGACGACACGCTGTGATTGGGTGGCGCAGGATGACAGCGTGCTGTGATTGGGTAGCGCGGGATGACGACACGCTGTGATTGGGTGGCGCGGAATGACGGCGCACTGTGATTGGGTGGTGTGGGATGACGACACGCTGTGATTGGGTGGGACCGGATGACGGCACGCTGTGATTGGGTGGGACCGGATGACGGCACGCTGTGATTGGGTGGGACCGGATGACGGCACGCTGTGATTGGGTGGGACCGGATGACGGCACGCTGTGATTGGGTGGGACCGGATGACGGCACGCTGTGATTGGGTGGGACCGGATGACGGCACGCTGTGATTGGGTGGGACCGGATGACGGCACGCTGTGATTGGGTGGGACCGGATGACGGCACGCTGTGATTGGGTGGCGCAGGATGACAGCGTGCTGTGATTGGGTAGCGCGGGATGACGACACGCTGTGATTGGGTGGCGCGGAATGACGGCGCACTGTGATTGGGTGGT
>NW_015643503.1:160463-167116 GCF_001515625.1 Sinocyclocheilus rhinocerous | reverse complement strand
GACGGGATGATGGCGTGCTGTGATTGGGTGGGACGGGATGATGGCACGCTGTGATTGGGTGGGACGGGATGATGGCACGCTGTGATTGGATGGCGCGGGATGACGGCGAGCTCTGATCGGTCGTACCTCCTAAGGCGTGCTCTGTCATGCTGAGGCACAGAGACTCCAGCGTGGGGTTGATCTCCAGATCCGTCCCCGGAACTTGGCATTCTGGGAACGAAAACAAGAGTATATGATCAATCCCAGGCTTTGTGTGTAGACATTGCACGGCAAAATTCATAATTGTTAGTATTATGCTTTAAAGGCTGAAATGTGAGTTTTATCATTTTATAAAACTTTTGTCAAAACTTGTATCATTTGAACATGTAGTAATATGTTGGATCATGTTGTAAGTCACCCAACCTACTTTGTTCATTTAAAATCTGGCAGACATTGTTAATGTTATTTATTTTATGCCGCTATTTTTATTTGTTGTTTGATGATTTTTATCATAAAACTTGATGAAATTATTTCAGTGTGTATCAGTACTTCTTCCAGCACATTTTAGCAGTACAGTGATAATACTCATACCGTGATAATTTTAGTCACTATAATCATGATATGACATTTACATACCATTTCTTCTATAGTTTGAAAAGCTATGTGTTCGTCTGTATGCATACCATAAACATTCACATCAAAACGGACTTTGTCCTTGCGAAGTCAGCAGTGTAAGCAGACAGCAGCGTCTGAGGAACAGCAAGTACCTTGTTGCTGGAACAGGAGCATGGTCTGAGGAGACGCGTGAACAGGAAGTGAATGAGTTCTCTGCACTGAACTTCTGCTCTGGCTCGGCATGCTGTTACTGCCTCCAAGATTCCCAAACCACAGATTCTGAAACACACCATCACATTTGAGGAGCGTTTGTTTCCAGAAGCTTTACTTTCACTGTTCCTCAGCGGAGGAATGATCTTCACAAGCCTCCAGAACATCTCACATCTTCTGAGGAGCCTTTATTTCTTCAGCTCTCAATCACTGCATTATATGTTTGGAGCATTTCAATCTCATCTTACTGAGACATGTTACTGCAGATATAGAGCGACCACTGATATTTATAGCATTTTATGTCAGTATCTGCTCTACTGTTATTAAGATCTCACTGATTTAGATCAGAAATTCATCATATAAATATCAGCATCTGCAGCAAATTAATATTTTTGCTCAGTTTGAGTCTCTGAACAAAACTGAGCTGTTTTTTTCCTTCATATTCTCACTAGTTAAGTCTATATGATACTCAATAAAAGACACATGTGCAATATTTTGTGTAAAGTTTCAATAAACTGCTCCATTCCAAAACAGGGATGTCTGTAGCTGAGGTCAGTGTGGCGTGCGACTCTGACCTGTCGGCCCTGTGCGCTGACGGCGGGGGGGTTAGCGAGCGAGTGTCGCGGCGATGCTCCGGTCAGACCGCTGCTCATCAGCCCCATGCGTCCGGCTGGAGGAGCTCCTCGCGGGGGCATCTGGAAGGGCCTCTGGCCCCGGCGGCCCAAACCTGCGCTCACAGATCCAGCTGTGGGCAGAGAGTTGGATCCGTACTGCTGCCAGCTGCACAAACACACGGAGCCATTGGTGAGGATGAACGCGGCGGACAGAGAGACACACGAGCCGATCGTTAGACACGCACCCTCTCCGGTAAACACCGCTGTCCATCACGGTCTTCCGCGGGAAGAGGCGGAGCAACTTCAGCACCTGCTGTTTCCATGACAACAGCCGCTTCTTCTGCGTCTCTGTAAACGCCTGACAAACACACATTAACGATGAGCCTTACTAGACAACGACAACATCAACACGAGACGGTCTGACACGCGTCTCACCTCGTGCGTCAGACATTTCTCTATGAGCTGCAGGTAACAGCTGATGTTCTCCTCGTCCGGTCTGGACACCAGCAGCTGCGTACAAACTGAACACACAGAGAACCTCAGCACACACAGAGCAGATGCACACGGGGTTATTACAGTTAACTAAAACTAAACCATACTTGAAATAAATTAAAGTGTGAATAAAATATAAAACGCTTTAACTTCTATTAAAATAACTAAAATCTGAAATTACAATTAATAATAAAAAAGTATATAGACATTTAAAAAAAAAAAAAAGTACAAACACAAAACAACAAAATTAATATTTAAATATTATTTTTATTTAAATAAAACATTTAATCAAATTTCTTAGAATCAGCATTAACTTGTTAATTGTGAAAATTAAAAATCAATGTTATTTTAGAATCATTGAGATATTATAGTTTTTGTTATTCTGAATCCGATTTTATTTTTATATTTTCAATTTTCATTTTAACGTTGTGTTTTTGTCATTTTTAGTGTTTTTTTAATATATGTCAATATAGTTTTTTTTATTAATTTTTATTTTAGATTTAGTTTGAGTTGCTTTAATACATTAAATTAAAATGAGAAATGTTGCCTTGGCAACTAGCTGAAATAAAAAGTTTATATTTATTTTATTTTAACTAATGAAAATGTTTCCTATGGTTTTAATTTCAGTTAATCAGTTAAAAACTATGAACAAGATTTAAATACGGCTAGTTCAAGAGCAAGCAAGATTCAATTAGTTAAAATCACTAATTAACTTATTAAAAAATTGGCTTTAATGAATTGATCAGATGATAAATAAACAAACCTGGTTATTTAGATTTAAAACACATGCAGTTTATTAGTACTAATACGCAAATCTCATTCTCACTTGTTTTATTTTAAAACTGACAAATATGCATCATATTAAGTTATTTTTTTCATAAAGCGGTGTAATCCAAAAGGATGGAAATATTATAAGCAATTATAATGCATCTTTAATATTAGGCCTAAACATTTGTTGAGTGAGGTGAACCTTAAACACACACCGGAGCTTCATCTGCACTGTAAGAAGTGATGGAAATAAAACAAAGATTCAATGTGATCAGTGCGTGTGTGTGTGTGTGAGAGTGTGTGTGTGAGTGTGTGTGTGTGTTGTCCTGCGATGTCTCCGTCACCGATGGGTGCAGACGGTGATTCTCCGTCACACGCTGGAGGATTGTGGGTCTGGAAGCCCTCGCTCTCCTTCTCTTCACCGGGATTGGCTGCTTTCTCGACAGGTGTGACTCCAGGCTCCGCCTCCTTCTGGGCAGCAGTGGGCGGGGCATAGACTTTGATTGGCGTGATGATGATCTGCTGAAGCTCTTGTAAAGCATTCCGAACGTTCCCGCCTTCCAGAATATCCTGAAATCAACAACACGATCTACGCTAAGCGGACGGTTCGAGACGAATCAAAACAAATGCAAATTCAGATCCATTATTCACCTTTTCAAGAGATTTGAGGACGCTCTGTCGTTCTCGGAGCTTCTGTATGCTCAGAGCAATCTTATGTCGAGCTCCTTTCGTCACGTTCTGAAACAAACAAACAAACACCACACAACTAACTGACGCTGAGAGACTGATTAAGCAGCACAAACTGCTACATTTTTTCATGATTCTTGGAATATTTTCTTCACAAAAAATACCAGGGCTGCACGATAATAGTTCAACTAATAATCATGATTATTTTGCTCAAAAATTATAATCGTGATTATTACGCCACCCAAGGTTTATTTACCTTATTTCTGTACATTGTTATTATTAATTACAATGATTTCAAATTATGTTAATGCTTTTCTATTATTATACTCATTATGTTCCTGTGGCTCAGTGGTAGAGCATTGCATTAGCAGCGCAAAAGGTCGTGGGTTCGATTCCCAGGGAACACACATACTGGTAAAAAATGTATAGCCTGAATGCACTGTAAGTCGCTTTGGATAAAAGTGTCTGCTAAATGTAAAAATTAATTAAATTATAAATTAATTAAATTCTATTAACCCTCAATGCATTTGAGTCCATTTTGACCCAGAAGAGATGCATAAAAAATGTGAAAAAATGTCTTAATGCTTTAAGTAAAAATACACATCAAATCATTCATTCTCCATATTTTTTCAATTTATTTTTTTTAAGAGATATAAACAATCTTCAGGTCACTTTGACCCGGGGCTTTGAGGTCACATGAGCCGATGAGGGCGGAGCTCACCTGTGACTCCAGGTGCTGCTCAGTGAGAATCATCATTTCTTCATACGTCATCTGAGAAAAGAGCGACGCGTATTTATGCAGACGGAGACTCTTCAGCCAGGCCGGCACGTCTGCAGGAGAGACACACACACACACACACACAGACACACACACACAGAAGGTGAAGTGATTCAGAAATCGACCGCTGTCCCTGAGCTGTGTGCGTGTGATGAGTCGTCACCTCTCATCCCGCTGCTGTCCTCCTGGAAAGTGTTGCGTGTGTTGCTCTGCTCCTCCGTCTGCTCGCTGCCTGAAGACGCGACGCTGCTCTGCGGCGACAGAGGGGCGTGTTCTGCTCCGGACACGCCCCCCTCCTCCTGGCTCAGCCAATCAGAGCTGCAGGCCGGTTGATTGGCAGGGGTGAGTGACATGGAGGGCTTCAGTGGGCTCGGCTGTACCTGACCAGTCAGTCCTGCGGAGCGATTGTGACAGATGAGCGACTGACATCTTCCATCTAACTAAACACTGACTGCTGCAGGTTTGTGAAGTGCCATGTGCATTTTGGTCCTTTTGTGCAGGTTTACATTTTCACCAATGCAAATGAATCAATCAGATTTCAGAAAGCTTTGTTTATATGCATCATGTTTACATATCTACACCAGCACTTACTTTCGTTCAGATCAAGCTCAGTCGATTGATTCACTGATTGTTTACATGAAGGCTTTTCAGAGACATCAATGTGATTTTTAATGGATGCATGTGAACGAGTTTGTCATGAGTTTGTCTCACAATGAGACAGGCTTGTCTAGCTTTTTAAAACATTTATATTATTAAATATTTTTAATATTAATAAATATATTTAAATATTTTTAATAGCAATATATTTTAATTTAGAAAAAAAAAGTCACAACTTCCAAGCAAAAAATCTGAATTCGGCGACAGAGGGGCGTGTTCTGCTCCGGACACGCCCCCCTCCTCCTGGCTCAGCCAATCAGAGCTGCAGGCCGGTTGATTGGCAGGGGTGAGTGACATGGAGGGCTTCAGTGGGCTCGGCTGTACCTGACCAGTCAGTCCTGCGGAGCGATTGTGACAGATGAGCGACTGACATCTTCCATCTAACTAAACACTGACTGCTGCAGGTTTGTGAAGTGCCATGTGCATTTTGGTCCTTTTGTGCAGGTTTACATTTTCACCAATGCAAATGAATCAATCAGATTTCAGAAAGCTTTGTTTATATGCATCATGTTTACATATCTACACCAGCACTTACTTTCGTTCAGATCAAGCTCAGTCGATTGATTCACTGATTGTTTACATGAAGGCTTTTCAGAGACATCAATGTGATTTTTAATGGATGCATGTGAACGAGTTTGTCATGAGTTTGTCTCACAATGAGACAGGCTTGTCTAGCTTTTTAAAACATTTATATTATTAAATATTTTTAATATTAATAAATATATTTAAATATTTTTAATATTAATAAATATATTTTAATTTAGAAAAAAAAAGTCACAACTTCAAGCAAAAAATCTGAATTGTGAGATAGAAAGTTTTTTTTTTTATTGTTTTATTTTATTTATTTATTTAGCAGCAGAAATAAGCTTGATTTTTTTTAAATCACAATTGCAAGTTCATATCTGACTTTTTTACTCCGAATTGAGAGTTTACATATCGCTATTCTGAGTTCGTATCTTGCAATTCAGAGAAGAAAAAAAAAAGTCAAAACATTTTTTTTCTGTGACGGAAACGAGCTTGTTTTTATTTTTTTAATTGCAATTCTGTTTATTTCTCACAATTCAGACTTAGAACTGAGAGTTTACATCTCAAGTTTGAATCTTGCAATTCTGAGAAAAAAAACACTTTATTGCGTGATAAGAAGTTGCAATTACCGATCTTTTTTCCTTGTAATTCTGAGTTTATATCTCTCAATTCTTCTCAGAAGTTAAAGTTTTTCCTCAGAATTGAGACTAGCATTTCACAATTCTGAGGAAAAAAATGTCCAATTGGTGAGATCATTTTTTTTTATAAGCTTTCATACACATTAGCGTGCGTCAGACAGACCTGAGACGCACGGCCTGGCGCTCGTTACCTGTGCTGCTGTTGACAGGCGAGGTCACTCCGCCCGATCCAGGGAACGCCATGTGTCCGTTCTGTCCGTACGCCGGCTCCAGGGCCTCGGCGGAGCAGGGCCACTCGTCGGAGCCCTGCCGGGCGTGATGGTACGGAGCCGGCCGCGAGGACAGGTGCTCCTCCAGGTGACTGAGCCACAGGGCTAGAGAGTTGCGGTCGTCGAGGGTGGTGGCGGGATGGATGAGTGCGTAGGACAGCAGCTGGCGGCTCTCCTCCACGAACAGGCTGCTCTCGATGGTGTGGCTCAGGACCTTCTGCAGCAGCTTCATGTATTCACACTTGGCTTCGCTGTTGCGTGGCTGCAGCAGGGGCAGATGGGAGAGCAGGAGCGACACGGCCTTCTCCTTCGGCTCCTGCTGCCACTGACTGACGATGGCTGGAGAAAGACGCGAGGGAGATCTCAGTTTCATCCGATGTTCAGATGTTGAAAAGGTACGTTTGATTTAAAATTGAACCCT